>NC_051161.1:70246355-70366354 GCF_013339745.2 Dermacentor silvarum
CTTTCTGGCAATCGTCGCGCTTTCTCGAAGCGAATCGTGGACGCGAGGCCTAAACTACAGCTACGACCTCCTCTTCGTGACCACAGCCGCTTAAGAAACAATCCATTTTCTCCCTCTTGTTATTCTGATTGTGCACCCACGGAGACAGCCATCGAAGGCAGCAAGCCGGTGTACTCTTCAAGGCCTCACCAGTGCGTGCGACCGCTGACAGAAACAGGAGGAGAGCGGGAAGTGTGTTGTGTTTATGCCAGCTTCGGAAGAAATATTTGAAGACGTCCACTTCGTGATCTTTAGAGTTTTAGGCGCGCGTTCCAGCGGCGAACGTTGGCGTCCCTCGCAACCGAGGGAACGAGCACAACGAAGGATGAAATAGGGGAACGCGGAGCGTAGCGGGGTAGGAAAGGTGGCGGTAGCAAAAAGAGCGCGAGGGGGAAAGCGGAGGAAGAGGGTATGGCGAAAGCGTGAGAAGAAACGTGTAGTACTGCGCAAGACAGGCTCTGCGAAGACGATGGCTACGAGATGGCGCCCGAGTAGCGCGCCTCTTCTGTATGGAAACAAAGCGCTGTATGAGCGGAGTTGTGTCTGCGGTGACTGCTGTGAATCGCGCTGACGTGTCACCCACGCGCTGGTTCTCGCGATACCCCAATTAGCGATGCAGTCCCGCCACACTTCGCTCCATTTGTAACGTGCAGCTGAGAAAGATTGTCCGCGCCAGCCAATGTCAGATAGATAGATAGATCGCAAAATGAAAACACGCATAGAGCTGGACTAAAATTTCGCATTAGGGAGAAATCGTAATTGTCGGTGATTTTTTTTTTTTGCCCTGCTTCGCGTTTGCATTGGAAGCGAGAAGTGGATCACATATACGTGCATTATGAGCACGACACTTGTTCTGGGCGTGGCGAAATTATAGGTGTGCGAGCGGTGCACCAAGCGTACGCGACTTGCATGTTTTCTGTGTATGCGGTACGTTGCGAAGTGGTGAACGCCAGTCTTTTACAGCTGTCACAGCTGACACGATCAGTAGCGATAAGGTTTATTGGGTCGTTATCGCTGTCATTCCTCGCGTGCTATATATACTGCGTGTGAGCCAATTTGCCGGCTCCAATGCGCCGTGGTGACCGCAACGTTCGAGCTGTGTTTTTGCGGTTACGAAGTGTGTTCGCAAGATACATATTGTGATACATATGTGAGATGTGTCACTGCAGTACCAGGCGTAAAAGTGCTCGTATTATGCGATGTGCGTGTGCTCAGAAGTGAACTGTACTTAAGTGTTCCCGATCGCGTCGTCTTGTGTAGTACGCTTATAGAGAAGCCCTATCACACCGGCCTTTTCTGCTTCATACATGTATCGTTTCTTTCAAAAGTTGTTACTGCATTTTTGAAGAGGCTTTTATCGGTGAGGGAAATTTAGGGAACATCTTTAAAGTTACATACTTCAAGACGTACATCGTTGTCGTGAAATGTGGACGCGAGTGAATGCAAATTTCGTGCAGCCTTGATTTTTATCATGTAGTCATTGGCATTATCAGTGGGAATCACTAGATTGCACGAAGTAAACAGCTTTCAAATTTTGTGATGTAAGCAGCTTGCAAACAAACGTATCTTAATTGCTTGGTTTTTGCTTGGTTTTGCCTTGTTGCAGAAATGTGGTGCTCCGTCGTGCTGGAATCACACTTCGCGCAGGTCATTCAGGGAAAGATTGGAGACAAAGTGGTCGACGACAACTTCTAATATTTCTTCCGTGTAGATCTTTCCGTTCAAGCTGTCCTCAAAAAAGTAAGGTCCAATGATCCTGTCCCCGAGTATGCCACACCACACATGCACACTTCAGCGAACTTGATGCTTGTGCTTCCGCAGCCAGTGTGGATTTTCTTGTGACCAATAATGTGCGTTCTGAATAGTCACAGTGCCATTGCGGCAAAACCGAGCTTCATCTATCCAAATTATTCTGTGTAAGAAGTCCTTTTCTTCATCATTTCTGATCTGACCTCAATTGCAGAAGTCCACCCGCCTTTCAAAATCCGCCTCACTTAGGTCCTGGTGAAGGTACACATGATACGAATAGAACTTATGCTTTCTTAGCACATTTGCGACTGTTCCAAGGCTGCGACCGCACAGAACGGCAAACTGTCGGATGCTGAGTTCTGGCATCGACGTTACGCAAGTGACAACGTCAATTTCAAAGTCTTCATCGACGATTGTTTTCCTGGTCTGTTTCGGACGATAGACTGACCCTGTTCTGCGAAAGCGCCGAAACACCTTTATGAACGACGGTGTGGGTGGCGAGCCGCGTACAGCCGCATTGACAATGAAGCGTTGCCATTCATCTCAGCCATTGCAAATACCACGCCTATTTTTTCTTCGGTAAAATACCTCGTCCCGCCAGATGCATCCATATTAGAACGAAGGGACTCCGCGTGGATATTCTTGGTTATTCTTCCCTACAGAGGCACCGATATTCCAGAAGCACTCTAGTAGATGACAATGAAGCTAACGCGTTCATAAGATGATGTCAAGGTGCGATTTCAACCAATACAAACACGTGCCGAAAAATTATCTCCTGTTATCGCGTTTAACAGAATCATGCGTACTGCGTACGGCACACCACGCTGTTATATCTTGATTTCGCCAGCCGAGAGGGAAAGGGGTATAGTTATCATCGTTGCCTATGCCTCCGCCCTGTTGTCAGACTAAACGCCGCACGCAACAGCCGCGTCACATCAGGGAGGAGCTTTCTGCCAATCCTCACTCTCATGCATGCATAATCATGCGAACGACAAATAAAGTTTACAGTCGGATATTACTGAGCACAGACACGCTAGAAGAATTCTTCCAACTGATACTGTGTAGAAACATGATTGCCTCTAGCTTTTCAATACACATTGTGTCGTCGTCTATCTCCTGTCCTTGTCCGCTGGCGCTAAATATGCTTCCAGTTTACCAACACGCCCAACATACGGCAATCCTAAATTTGTAATACAAAATACCCACTTACTGCAGTCAACAAAAAGTTAGATTCAATTTTAGAGAATTGGGCTGCTGAAAGCGATAATGATCATCTCGTTTTCTGCCCCCCTTGCCACATAACTTACTTGCAAAGCTGGTCTTCGCATGCCTCCCAGTGCCTAAATTTAACAAAACTCTAAATCATAATTTTTAACACCCGGTAGATGAGGATTCTCGTACAAATTACTTTCGACGGTACTATCAGTTTCGCGTGACGCAGAACACGGCAAGTTGGATGATTTAGAGCTTTTGCTCAAACTGCCAATGCAGTGCGCCCTGAAAATGATGCGTCCCATGTTGCGACATGATGCGATTACAATATATTCTGAAAAGGTGGCGCAGATAAGAATACTGTGCAGTGTTTCGAACAAGGATGACCGCGCCAATGCAACACATGCGGCTGCAGAACAGAATGTGACAGCCTAGAGTCGCGTTTTCACCGTGATGCGGAAACTTGAACTCACATCTACAAAAATACACCAGTGTCGCCTGCTGTTAAAGAAAGTTGCCAGCCTTGAACACCTTTGTTCCGCCGAATGATTGCCAGCTGTCAACAGACCGCATCGTCCAATCTGAGAGCGCATCCGATCCGCTCGTGCGAATTCAGTGTGCACTAAATTTTGCGACACGATCCGCCTTGCGCGCGTCCGCACTGGTCCGCACGCAGGCGGACGTGGGTGGAACGGAGTGGCGGATTGAGACAGTTTGGGTCATTAAGGCCGCACTGATGTCCAGGAACTCTCGTCGGCAGGGGTGTTCCACTTGGACAGCCTCACTCCAGCCTGATGAATAACCTTTCGAACTCTTTCTTGGCAGTGGCGTGAGTAGCATTCCTGTCTCACTGGTGCACTCGAGCTAATTAGTAATTTTTTATTTAGTTGAATATGTCTTTCGATTTCTTGTGAAAGTGATCTCCTCTTCTCTGAATAATCCACCTCAAGGACTAGAACTTTATGTTATCTGCGACAGGCTATTTTTAAAAATTCTGGGAAACTTAAAAATGATCGCACCATATACAAATGAGTCACTACTTCTTTTTCAACAAACAATTGAAGACTTTCCATGTAATATTAGAATATATAAGGAGACGCTAAATATGTAAATCTGAAGAGGAACCACGGGTTCAGGCGTATTAGCTTCTTTCAGTCTTCTGCAAAGTAATCATTAGAATAATTTTGAACAGGAATAAGCCAGCACTTGACTTCAATCAGCAAGGAGGCTGGCTTTAGAAAAATATATCTAGTGGTGACTACCACGCTTGACAATATTGACCTAAACGAGAAGTTTCTACGCTATAACCAGACACTCTACGTACTCCTAACAGATTCTTCACAATTTTTCAATCTGTAAAAATACCAGCAGTCATAGAGGCATTGTGCACTATGGGGTTGGGGAAAACTACGATAATTTCTTAGAAAGCATCTATGAAGTAAGACGGCAACAATAATTTTCCTAATAAAAGCTTCAAAATCCTCATCAACAGGTTGGCATTAATGGACATGATCTTTCATTTGTTATTGTCAACGTGCTTGCCAGATGTATATATAATGTTAGATTGGGGAGAATTTGGTGCCAAATTATCGGGGTATATATGTCACCAACTTAGTGTTTGCAGGTGATATCTCTTTACGCAGCGCTCGAAATGAGGAACCACGGGTTCAGGCGTATTAGCTTCTTTCAGTCTTCTGCAAAGTAATCATTAGAATAATTTTGAACAGGAATAAGCCAGCACTTGATTTCAATCAGCAAGGAGGCTGGCTTTAGAAAAATATATCTAGTGGTGACTACCACGCTTGACAATATTGACCTAAACGAGAAGTTTCTACGCTATAACCAGACACTCTACGTACTCCTAACAGATTCTTCACAATTTTTCAATCTGTAAAAATACCAGCAGTCATAGAGGCATTGTGCACTATGGGGTTGGGGAAAACTACGATAATTTCTTAGAAAGCATCTATGAAGTAAGACGGCAACAATAATTTTCCTAATAAAAGCTTCAAAATCCTCATCAACAGGGTGGCATTAATGGACATGATCTTTCATTTGTTATTGTCAACGTGCTTGCCAGATGTATATATAATGTTAGATTGGGGAGAATTTGGTGCCAAATTATCGGGGTATATATGTCACCAACTTAGTGTTTGCAGGTGATATCTCTTTACGCAGCGCTCGAAATGGCAAACAACTACTAATCAAGGAACTGTAGGAAAAAGCTTGATAGGAATGAGGAATGATATGTCTAAAAGACTGAGGTAATGTTGACTGGCCTGGAGACATTCACGGTGCACCACTTTGCTTTACTCTACAGCAATGAGTCGTGCTTCTGCTCACTTTACCATTAGCCTCTACTTATGCATTAGTTAATTGGGTTTTGTAGCTTATATGTTTTTGGCTCTCATGAGTGACACATTTTTGTGCACATTCAAAAAAGCTCCCTGCAGACGCCCTACTCAAGGGTCCCATACAAAAAATAATTCATACAATTCTTTTTTAGTGAAAATATTACCATAAAAACCAGAAACAGCAAAGTAAACATAAATTGGGAAATTATATGCACTGTACTATGAAATAACTTAGGAGCTAAAGGGCCTGTATGCGGCCTTTCATAGTATATGGTCGGGTAGTCGATTTATGCGATCCTAAGAAGCCACGTCAACTGAAGTTATTTTGACGTCCGACAGATAAGGTATCAGAACAGCGCTGTCTGTCTGCAGAGTGAACTGATTAGAACTCTGTTCAGGCTTCATCCCTATGCCTGCACGAGCACTGCAATGTTGGGCGGTCATCATTTCCTGTCCTTTGCTGCCCCAGCCCGTCACGATGCTTTGTATCTGCATAAAAATACATAATTTGCGAAGTTAACACATTTAATCATTATAATAGTGCAAATGTAGATTTGTCAGAGATAATATTCATAAGGATACTAGGGCTCCATATAAAATGCATGGGAAAGGTCAGTAGGGGTGGGCCAACCTAAATTTGTCGGTGACCAACTTGAAATTTGGGGTGGGCCAACCTAAATTTCGGGGAGGGCTGTCTTGAAATTTTGGGGTTGGCAAACCTAAATCTAAGGGTGGGCTAACCTTAATTTGGGGATGGTTCAGCGAAAATTTGAGGATGGGCCAACAGAAAATTGAGGGTATACTTATTCATACTTGGACAACTCCGGTGGAGTTTCTGCATACTTTTCAACATTGTTTTGTTGACGAACAATCGTTATCACATTATTCTTGCTATCGCGTGCATCATTCAGATATTAATATATATCGCGTCTGTACGGTCGTGCACTTTTTTCTTCAATTTTCTTCCCAGCATGCTGTCTTAGCACTAAAGAATAGGTGAGCATTACTCGGCGTAAGTAAAAGGTTAGAATAGAGTAACTGGCAAGATACTCTAGATTAGAATGAAGAATAATAAAAGTAACGCGCTCGGTTGGTAGCAATGTGCGTGCTTGGCATGCATGCTAACCACTATAATCACTGCAATTGGAAAGCCGAGGTTTCTCGCCTAATATGCACAACTCGAAAAACTTTGGAGTTTACAATAGCCGGATGGTTTTGCATTTGTACCAAAGTTGAGCAATAGTAAACACGCTGCCTCTACAGTGGACGAACCACATTTAGATCTGGATAGCGCTACTAAGCTTAGATATTTAAAAGGATATTCTTAAGCTTGCTTCCCAAAGGCTCGACAGATGCTTAGACTGGTCCACAGGCATATATGGGACAATCTATTAGTGATTATTTACGCGCGTATGTTTGAGGAGCTCCGCGGGCCGCGCCAACTGCTGTGTTTGACCTCCCCATTGCACCACGACATCTGCCGAGAGAGACGTGAATCACGACCGAAAACGTCGTTTGCGCGGCAATCTCGTTCAGACACCTGTCTCTGTTCTTCCACCGCGGTCAGCAATGCGAAGTAACTGTGCCAGGGAGATTGACATTCCAACGGTTCTAATTCTGTGCTTACGTATAGTACCTCCAACTTGTTCATATACACTGTGTCCTTGACGGCAAAACTGCTTTCTCTCTTAATTGATACTTACAGGCGGCCTTAATTCTCCGCAATAAAAACGGAAAATTACCTATAAAAAAACGTCAGTGAAGGAGGCACAGCTTTTCCAATGTTATTCGCTGCATGCTGAGGAGTATTCAAGCTATAGGAGTGAGGATTAAGGGCGAATATCTCTGCAAACTACGGTTCGCAGATTATAAAGTATTTGCTTGTGCAGAAACGCTGGGGACTAATTGCAACAAGTACTGAGGACTTTAACCGAGAAAGTGTAAAAGTAGAGTTGATTATTGTGCAGGAGACACAGGCAATGTTCAATAGCCTGGCAAGATAACAAGAATTCGTTATCGGCAGTCAGCCTCCCGATTCTCTGCCGGGCGATGTCTATCCAGGTCAATTACTCGCAGGGAATTGTGATCACGACAGCGGTCTGCATGAGAGAGCGAACGGGAGTAGCCGATATTCTAGTTAACATTAAGAGAAATCAATGGAGGTGGGTATTCCATACAACGTGTAGGGCAGATAACCAGTGTTCCTTTAGAGTTACAAAATGGGTGCCAAGGGAAAAGAAGAGCAGTCGAGGACAGCAAAAAATTAGGTGGAGCGATGAAATTGGGAAATTTGCGGGCACAACTTGGAATCAGCTAGCGCAATGCATGGGTGATTGGAGATAGCTGGAAGAGGCCTAGGTCCTGCAGTGGACATAAAAAGTAGGCTTATGATGATGATGCAGGAGGGGCACTCATTGCAGGCGTGAATTATATTTAAAATTAGGAACCTACTCTAGACCTTATCTTCAATGTCTGTTTGCGCACATTCACCCTTTCAGTAACCATGAGTCGTGAGGTTTTAAGAACGTCTATAGAACGTAATCAATTTCAGAAAATAAAGTGGTAGTTTCGCCCCAAAGGCGAAGCATCGAATAGCAAATTAGTAGACAGCTTTACGAAGTAAGGATAGTTGTTTTATCGGCCATAAAGAACTTCAAGACGTTGGCTTGCTAACTGAAATAACAAGCATTGTGTCCGCGCGCACAAGCAAACATGAACACGTGACACTCGATGACCGCGGACACTCGCTTTCAAAACGCTGGCCTGAGCGAGCGCGGCTGCGGCATCTAGCAAAGTGACCTTCGTGCTGTCTACCTGTTCAACGCAAACTGAGCAGCGAGAACACAGCACGCACAAAGGTATGAGCCATGTGCAGATCGCTTTCAAGAAACGACACGCAAAATGGGCAGTTTCTCGCCGAGTAAAAGCGAGCGAATTTTTCAAGTAGTGTCCCCATCCAAGTAGTCCCCTCTTCTGGCAATACATTGTTCCCAACATTTCTTCCATCTTTTGAAAGCCTCCTGGAACGCTTTTTCTGGGATGGCGCGTAGAGCTCATGTCGCATTGTCTTGAAATTTCGTTTGTGGTTTGGAAACGACGTCCTTTCAACGTGGTTTTAAGTTCGGGAAACAGAAAAAAGTCTTCTGGGGCTAAGTCTGGAAAGTACGATGGATGAGGCACAACGAAAGCGTGATGTTTTGATAGATAGTTGCAGACAAGGAGCGACGCATGAGCTGGCGCATTGCCATGTTGCAACAACCAAGTCTGGGTTTCCCACAATGCAGGCTTCTTACTGCGCACAGCATCCCACAAACACGTTAGAATTCCTTGGTAGACCTCCTTGTTTACCATCTGACGACGTGGTACAAGTTCGTGATGGACAATGCCTTTGCAGTCACAAAACACCACCATTACCTTGATCTTTTACCGTCTCACTGGTGCTTTTTTTTGGACGAGGAGATCGTTCGCCTACCCACTGCGACGATTGCACCTTCGTTTCAATATGACGGCCGTAAACCCACGTCTCATCGCCTGTAATGTTGTTGTTAAGGAATTTTTCATTTTCATTGCCCGTAGCAAGCAGTTCCTGGCTTATTTCAACACGGGCCTGTTTTACAGCGTAAGCTGCTATGGGCTCATTCCAATAGCCGTTTTGGTTCGCGATAATGCCGCCGCCGGGGTTTGGCGGCGTAACCGCTATCGCCGGAAATGCGAATTAAGTACCCGCTCTCCGCCGGGATCGAACACAGGCGCGCAGCGCGGGAGTCGAATACTTTACCACTGAGCCACGCAAGCGCTTCCTATCAGGCAGAAGAAAAATTCCCTTTATAGGCAGGCGCGCAGGCGCAGACGACCCGAGCCTCCGCCAGTATGGTGGCGCCTTATAGTTAACGTACCTGGAACCGCCGCGTGCGACGAGATGCGATTCAGACGCGATGCGATTCAGACGAGGCGCGCAATCAACGCTATCCCGATGTTAGATGTGCGCCACGTATGCCAGTTTGCTGTCTAAACCCGCTGCTACTTGCGTTCAGTAGCCGAAGCCTGCTCTCTCTGCCAGTTGGCGTGCTATTTGAAAAGTTTGGTTTCTTTTTCAACGCACCTCGTACATTTTAATGCAGCACTTTCACTCTTTCTTTTTTTCACGCTAGTAATGGATAGATATTTTTTCATTAAAGCTGCGAGCACTTAGCTGTATAAATTCCTCATTAGATAACTTATCTATACCCAACTCTTGTTGGTCACAGCTGCATGAAGTTCATGCAAGTTCATCCATTATGCGTGTTTCACATTTTAAAAGCTGCAGGCGCAAACACTGCCTATCTGCTTTTGTAATTCCTGTTGCAGTTTGTCTTTTACTTGTAACTTTCAGAGCTTGGTATTTAAGTCCCCATTCTGTTTTTAAAACCTACAGTGAAACTATGCTGCGCACTTTGTTGTATTGTAAATAAAGCATTCTGCTTAGAAAATTATGTTTTTGTCTATGTCTGCATCGACGTGTCTGCATGAATGTACTGTACATCATTCTTTCAGATGATTTACACAGATGAAGTGGGCATTCCGCAAAAGCATACTTAACGTGGTAGGAGAAAAACTTGTGCTTTTAATAACCGTGTATATAGTTCATATAACGAAGGCAGAGGCACTCAACTATTGTACACGACCCCTAAATCCGAATTCAATCTATCCTTCGAGATAATTAGGTATGCTAGCGTGCACACCATCTCAACTGTTTGCAACCACTTCATGGCACAGCTTTCTTTGCATGACACAGCACAAGAGTGCGCGTCCACTTAATACAGCGCACGCACTTCAATACCGTCTGAACGGTGCTGTCTTTTTCCTTTTTTGACATAACTAGAAGTAGGTTGTGCATGAATGCGGCTCGTCTTGCGCACGGAGAATCACTTGCATTCCAGGTAGCAGAAAGCGCTCATTGTGGTGGTGCTGATCATACAAATCTGCAAGATACAATGGGCAAATCGCGGTTTTTCCACGTTGCTTTTGCGTCGAAGCCATGAACTTGCAAGGCTAGGAATGGAGCCGTTGTAATCTTCAACACGCCGGCAAAATCCTGTCTTGTTATACGAAATTTCGAACAGCTGATCTGTTCTTTCAACGACAGTCACCGCAGTAACAAGGTGACTTTAGCGTTTTGGCCGCACCTGTCGCATTCCGACGGAAATGCAGAAACGCATGCGTCGTTCTTTCGGTGCGCGTTAAATAACTCCAGGGGGTCACAATTAATCCGTAGCTCTCCATTGCTGCGTCCCTGGCAATCCACAACAGTTTCGGGACGCTAAGCCCCGCAATGTAAATTCGTTAACTACGCCTCGATTTCTTTCCTCCCTTCATTCTTTTAAGCTCCCCGGCACTGCAGATATGGCCACCGTAGCTATTTGCAACATCCTGTGCATCCGTCTGGCATGTGAAGAGGTGAAAACAAGCTAGCGTGTGCAAAGCAGTGAAGCTTCCGGTATTTGCAATACAATTACGGTAGGCTCACGGGATAAGATACCGACGCGCCTTGCTGCTTCAAAATAAACACTGAATCATTAACTACAACGGAGCAGCATAATATGATCGGTTCGAGAGCATTCTTTTTGATACTCACAAAAGCTATACTCGTATATGTCAGTCTTTCGGACAAGTCATCCCTGTGGAGGCCAGCGGAGGTGAATGGTAATATTTCTCGGTTCAACAAACTTTGACGGGCCGGCAAATTCCCGCCCAATTATTCGACGTCTCAGAATATCAGAGCCGTATTGCCGTTATACCGTCGAGGCAGCGCAACAGTGCAACGTTGAAGCAAGCGCACCTAAATGTAGTTGCAGGTGTGCATGTTAGCGGCGGATCAGTTTTAACTGAACCTTGTGAACGAGATTGAAAGTTTCTCAGAGAAAGCCGAGTTACCGGATAAACAGTGACTGCAGCCACAACATAGCGAACAAAGAGAACGCATTGAAGAACCACATTCGCCTGGCGAAGCATTTTTCTTTTCGTGCAGCTCCCATGCTCCGTAATCTTACCCCGTTTAGCCTTTCCGCCCCACATGACAGCTGTTGAAAACACTATTCGTATACTGCTACTCATTTAAATACATCTACTATCACCAACCACCAAAGCATTTGCAACAGCTACACACACTATATGTATACCACACACGATCGCCGACGGTGAATGATCGACATAAAAATTGGAGGAGGGTTCGCCTTTAAGAGTGGAACGCGATAGCGCTATCGGGCCCCTTTGGGATTGCATTTTTCTTTGAGTAGGCTTCAATGCAACATAGAACGTGAGAAAGCCAGCTTACAAAGAAAAAGCTTACCCCAATCCATTTAAAGTCGGCTGCACTTTTAAACACAAATGCATTGCTGGTAAGATGTTCTTCCAGGGGCAATATAAGTCGTCTTATATTAAAATGTGAAGGCCCCAGGAACTTTCTTTAATTATTTTATTAATTTGCTATTGCCCCGATGCGCACGCGTGTCCAAAGCGCGTTAGGCAGGTGAAATCCCAATTTTACCTGCCAAGGATGCGAGCGCCATCTTTATAAGGATTTTCGCAAGTAAACTACCCGAGCTCGCCGCTGTTGGTATGGTAGAAATGTTGGAAAAAGGGTTTCTGTTTGAGTTTCCTCCTAACAGAATAATGTTTTCTCGTAGATTCAAATTACAATCCCACGCCACCATGTCCCTAGGTTGTGGTTAAGCCGTACTTTACTATTTTTGTTACGGATTTCCCTGTGAGAAATTCAATTTTTGTTCACTAACACCTTGCGCCACGTGTAGGGCCTGCGCGGTCGGGGTAGTTCGGGGTGATTTTCGCCGCCACGGACGCCCACACCTACGCCGACGCCGGATTTAGTGCGACATAGGGCCCTTAACGCTATCGCGTTAAAACGACAGCCTCGGAAGCACAAATGTACCTAAAAATAGCTATGCGAGACCTCCGCGCCAGCGTAGTGATCTGGTGTAGTGGTTAGCGTGTTTGGTTCTCACGCGGTGTACCCGGGTTCGATTCCCAGTGTTTCTATGTTTGTGTTATGTGCGTTGCCGTGCTTGTGTGCTGTGTGTAATCAATTTACTATAATGTGGCTCTATGCTATGTGTAGGAAACAGGGCGCAAAACCATTCTGGACAACACCTGTCTGTAAATAAATGTTTTTTGTTATAGAAAATACCCATTGGGCCGCATAATTTTGAGTCGCATAAGATTTGAGCCGCTTAGTAAGCCGCACATATTTGATCTAATAATATACCGCAGAAAAATTTGGGGTTATGCGTGCCATCTTCCAAGCTTCCCCACTCTGGGCCACGTAATATCGGGCCCAGAGCCCGTAATATGCGGGCCGCGTAATATCGGCCGCAGTAGGCCACTTGCAGTGAGCCATTTATAAGCGTCGAAATTTTGATCTACTTTCCGCGCTATATGCGTCGTTTTAGGCCGGTATTGACTAAGAGTACACGGAAATGCGTAAACGAGTGTATATATATATATATATATATATATATATGGACTGAGGAAAATGGAACGTGTCAGGACTTCGAATTCTATATTATAAAAGTTTGAAAGTCCATGCAATCGGCATAGTCGGTGACAGGCTAAGATATATTGCACTGCTACTCAATAGACACGCGTACCGAGAAAAAAAAAGAACAAAAAACCCTGACGTAAAGAGTTTTTTTTTTTATTTGAAGATGGTTGTCAGTCGGTGAGTAAAAACATCGCTGTGTGTTCGGCGCAGAGTGCAATTATTTCGCGCCACCTGCAAGGAAGTTCAAGGCACTTTGTCAATGCAAATCCTTTGTGCAGGAAAGAGGATTAAACACGGTCAAATGCTAATGCCCATGGACGAGTGCGTTTGGAGTTGTTTTTATCCGGTATACAGTATTGTTCAAGTTCTGCCGTATTACAGGGTCCAAATCGCATCGGTTCCACAAACCCAGCGCCTGACGCAATACCAATCTGCGCCACCAATGCGCGCGGCAATAGAGGGAACAATTCTGAGTGTTCGCAAGCGCATGCGTGCCACGTACCTCGGTGGCCACGCGCTGACTTCATGGCTGCGTCGAGAGGTGGCGCAGTGTGTCGAGATTGAAACGCGAGACGAGTTACGTTGACCTCGCATGGTCAACGTAACTCGTCAAGCACTTTAAAGACAATCTGCACTTGTACATACCCCAACTCTGGCTCTGTCTAGTTACTTACATCACTGTAATCAACCAAAGTATCTCTATAATAATTGTCATACCATATACAACATATGGATCACGAATTACATACCCATCATAAGAAATATTGCTAATCGCAATAACGTCGCCAATTAACGTCTCCAAGGAATTGATGCGCCGCCAGTTCTTATATATTATGTATGCTCTTGAGTTGTTTTTTTGTTTGTTTGTTTGGTTACTACACCACTGTGGCGTTTATCTAAGCCCTGTTTCTGTGATTTTGTTTATTTCTTCCTAATTATGACTATTTCTCCTCTGTGCCCTCCACAGAAATAACAAGGCAATATTAACAGAACTTACAGACAGAAGCAGAAAGGTCGTAACAATGATTAAATGCTTGTATGTACGGTAGTAATCTGTCAACGAGGGGGAAACACCTTTGTTGACGCTGTCTTCAGAGCAAGGGCTGAGAGGATGTGCCAGACCAGCGCCGAATTTAACAAAGATAAATACATGAAGCAAAACAGTCTTCCAAGAAGTTTACTTTGTCACGCCGATGGCAGTTCTACCCTGTATATATTTCTTTTATTGCGCCTCTAGGTTATTACGTTGCAAGTTAGAATTTACAACATGAAACTTTGCTGCCAATGAAACGAAAAAACAGACAACACAAGCTATGGCTGAAATTGGTGGCGTAGGTTTGTTGGTCAGTCAGGACTCTGCCACGTGTTGATGTTAATTAAAAGCTTGAACATATTGTCACGAGCAATAGCAAAGACAAAGACGTTGTAGTGGGGCTGGGTCACAGTGTCTAGTAAGGTAGTGCGTTGGGCGAGTTGGTGCATAGCTTAACAAATAAGTTGTGGCACGAGGAAAAGAAGAAGCAAAACCAAGGGGAGAGAGGATAGGGTGCCAATCCGACGGAGACTCTGGTCTCAGAGTCTCTGTCGCACTGAAATCTGCTGGAACCTGTGCGCTCTGTGCAGTATTGACTAGACAAGCGCTAGCCGTTTACTATTAATTAAATGCTCCCTGTAACATCTTTTTGGTGGAGGTGCTGGGTATACATCCCAGTACCTCCACGAAAAAGATGTTACGGGCAGTGGGCCTGGACTTGCTCGGTCCCTTTCCGATTTCCACGACAGGCAACAATGGATTGCAGTCGCTATGGATTATACCACTCGATTTGCAATTACTCGAGCCTTGCCAACCAGCTGCGCCAGAGACGTAGCCGACTTCCTACTGTACGTCGTCATCCTCCAACATGGTACTCCACGTCACCTGCTCACAGATCGTGGTCGCTGCTTCCTGTCTCGCCTGGTTGACGATCAACTTCGATCATGTGCTACTCATCACAACTTCACGAACTCATATCACCCTCAAACCAATAGACTCACCGAACGCCTAAACCGTACACTGACCGACATGCTTTCCATGTACGTTTCCGATGACCACCACGATTGGGACGTAGCGCTTCCCTTCGTAACATTTGCTTACAACTCATCGCGTCATGAGACTGCCGTCTACTCACCCTTCTATCTTCTCTTTGGACGCCATCCCTTACTACCCTTTGACACCTTGCTCCCTTCTGATCCGGCCTTCACGTCCACGACTTCCTTTGCGCAAGATGCCATCACGCGTGCGCTCATCGCGCGCACAGTAGCCCGCGCTATGCGGTCGTCATCGCAGACCGCACAAAAGGCCATTTACAATCGTCGACACCGGGATACTGATTTTCCACCGGGCTCTCTCGTCCTTCTCTGGGTCACATCTCGCCATGTCAGCCTCTGTGAAAAGTTAATGTCGCGGTACGTCGGGCCCAACCGCGTGCTGCGCCAGGTGACTCCTGTCACCTATCAGATATCTCCCATGGCATCCACCTCATCGACTGCCGCACCACGAAGTGACATCGTACATGTTTCCCGCCTCAAATATTACAACTGTGATAACCCATTTTGGCCACAACAAGCACCGGGACGGTGCTTCATCGGACGGGGATAAGGTTACGAGCAATGGCAACGACAAAGACGTTGTAGTGGGGCTGGGTCAGAGTCTCTTCTGTGGGACTGAAACCTGCTGGAACTTGCGCGCTCTGTGCAGTCTTGACTAGACAAGCGCTAGTCGTTTACTGTAAATAAATACTCCCCGTAACAATATAACCGAGGATAAGTTTCGCACGTGCTTCTAAACAATGATATTTGGTAAAAAATGAAGTGTATTCGTTCTAAAAATATGTGCGTGAAGGTGTCAGCAAAGCGGTCGACCTTTTCTTTTACGCCATGTAGATAAAATAGCAAACAAGCCATTTTGTGAATTTTATGCATGTTTTTAATGAAGACAGGAGAAAATGTGTCCAACCTATGCAGTTAAAGGATCTGAATGACTGACCTTGTCATTAAACTGCCAAAATTTTAGAAGCAGCGCGGGCAAGATATGTAAGGGCCCATACTCAATCCCAGCGAGTTGATATATCAATTAGGTTCGGCAACCTTGCAAGGGAATGGCGTAAATAACCAAATCAAATTCAAAGAAAAACGACGCAAGAGTTCAAGAAAGCATGCAAACGAGGGGCTCGAAATTTCCTCGACTCATGAGATCAAAGTCTTAGTGGTAAAGGCCATTGTAACCACAGCTAGCGCCTTAAGTTGACGAAAAAGTGGTGGCCTTATAGTGTCGACACGCTGTACGTTAGCACAGAAATAAAGGTTAAAAAAAAACGGCGACTTTGCCAACTCATAGAAAATGAATATTTCATACCTACATCTGTGGAAGATTGTATGTTTTGAGAAAAGAATCCAAATCCTAGCACCTTGTTCTGTTTGGCGGTCGTGCAGCATTTTCAGCTACGAATATATTACCTCGTTTCTGTATTACTCTGTTCTTTAGTGCGCTTCACAATCAATATTTTAGTTGTTTTTTTTTTGTTTTTTTAGCATGCTATCGACCTCAATACTGGACTGAAACATTCTCCTCTCCAAACACCGCATTTCTTGCACAGGGGATGACGTCTTTGCCTATTTTGCAGTTGTGCATTGAACATTGTTCTTTTCATCTGGGTCACTTTCTCGTGTTTGCTTCTCGAAAAATGTCCCGAAATAAAATTATTCACGCTAAAAGTGTAGCACTTTGTAGTTGCAAATAAGTTCTTGCCATCTGCTTGCTTTTCAGAGAAACTAGATGGTAATGAAGAACAGTGTTAAGCCGCTGCCTTTCGAGAAATTAACCATAAGGCTCACGTGGAGGTAATACAAATACTCTTGTTTCCAAAATCGCTTCTTATTAGCCACTACATTCGAAAACATTTGATACATATGATTCCTCGACATCAAGTCGCCATTTCGTAGGAACAGGTGAAAGACTGCTACTGCTCAATAAAAGCATGGGCTATTCATTATAATGTTCAACATGTCAGCGTGATTAATATTAAGCTACGAATCACCTAGCGTCCTCACCATTTAATAAGAAGCCTGTGAACCCAAGGTCCAACAATTGCGCTTCCCCTCCTGTGCCCTTCCAGTGACAGAAGCTGATGCCTAACACTTAGCATGGAGTTGCCCAGGGTTGCAAGCGGAATGCTCTCGCCTCCTACTGCAAGTTGACCTCCGCTACAGTGCCAGTACCAGCTATGATCTCTGGGTACATCACAGCAAATACCAGAAAACACTGCTTAAATTCATACACACCACGTTTAACAGCACATATGTCACACCAAACATTAAACATTTAGGCAAGGCTTCATCGCAATAAAAAAGAAGAAAAATAGAGATCAAACCTAACCGTAAAATATTTGAGGCACTAAAATTGGTTCATTCTTATCATCATATTGCTATAGTATACTAGTATTCGTGAACCAGCAGATTAAGCTTCTCACAGTCCCTACCAGAATGACCTGTCGTCAAAAGGCATGGCAAGGCGAGCGTAGAAAACAGGGACTCCAAAAGAACGAGACAGACTACACTATTCTTGCGTAGGTGTTCTTGCACTTGTTTTTCGTATCATCTTCCTCAGCTTCCGGTATTTCTAAAATCCCTTTAGGCATTTTTTTACACAATGTCCTCCTCTTTTTTCTCTCACATTGGCTACCCAAGCGTTTCCGGCGCCATTATTAGGCAAACCTGGTGCGATGACGTTTGTTTTATTGTTTTTTGTTGCCCTTGATGTTCTGTCATTGCGTAATATAGGAACAGATACGAACAATGAGAATCACTTCCACGATGCACAACACCTGAACACAAAGGAATGCTGGGATCGCAGTCAACAGATGTATATATAGCCGATGCCTGTCGCCGAATCACACCACAACGCTCGATCGGTAAGCGTTGAGGAAAAAGCACAGACGCGATTCTCAAACATGCACGGGAAGCTTCTGGCCATCGCCTTCTGCATTCTCGGCACTGGTGAGTATATAGTCTCGTAACAAGTCTATGCCCGGGAGTCAACTGTACTTACTCTAATGTTATGTGCTTTAGCTTTAAAGTTAGTCGTTACAAACATATACATGTTTAAGGAGAAGAGAGAAGAAGAAGTGTAACTGCAGGTTGACACCACTCCATCGTTTTTCGCGAGACATAAACTCCATAGTTCATATCAGCCTCCCAAATATTTATCGCGCCATCTTAAGAATGGCGGTGCCCCGACTGGGACGAGTGTTGCCCTTCAGACGAATATATGGCGTAGCACTAATTGCAGATTGCGCTAATGAAACTGATATTGCTATTGAGCAAGCGAGGCCTCACGATTAACCTTTAGCTGGAAAGCAAGAATTATTGCATGGATACTTTCTTTTGTGTTCGTTTTGTTGTTCAGCTAAGACAAAGTCAATATCAAAGGAGTTTGGCGAAAAAAGAAAGGTTTTTAATATAGAACTGTAACAGAAAGAACTTCCAAAAGCAAGTTTCCAGGTTTCTTTTGTCCGTATTCCTCAAGTGCGGCTTCCCGCATTAGTTGACGAACTAGCAATAGCAAGGCACCGATACTAATGTTGTCACGCCAAATCCCGCGGGTTTGCTGCGGCATGATGTTGTGGCGCCACCTAACTTTCACTCCAGGAGTGACGGCTGTTTCGTCCGGAATTTTAATGGCAAACCTGTGCGTATTTTCCTCCTGTCTTGCTACTGCTTTGCTTCTAAAAGAGTAAATTTGTTCGTCCGTCCGTCCCTCCGTCAGTCCGTCTAACGCTCCGTCACGTAAGACGATCGCTTTCAGATAGGGCCCGCAGCAGTGAGCGAATTCAACTCCGTGCTGCCTCTCGCTACCACTAAGCGGCAAGAACACAGCGCGCACAAAGCTATCAGCACTCGGCACGCCCTGTCCTATCACAGATCAGCTTTCAACATAGGGCCCGCGTGGTCGCGCCATACTCAGTCGCCGCTGGAGTGCTTTTGATCACGGTTGATAATGGTTCGCATTGAGAGGAGGTAGCGTGATCGATCATATCTACGTACGAGGTCTACCAAAACGTGACACTGTTCCATTACGTCACGTATTACAACAGCACGCATCGGCCAGTGCTCCTCTTCCACGAAGCCGGCGCCATCATCCAAACGCACCTTCATAACACATCATTGAGCATTGCTACTACTCGCCTCTTCTTCGTCGTCTCAGCCGAAATTAAGACTGTGGTGTTGCAAACACGCTTCTCTGTTTTACTGTTCGTTAGCGGTGTTTCTCACAATTATACCAAACACATCAGCATACTACGACGAAACAGCACGAGTTTAGTAGCAAGTGCTTATGCATGATGTTTTATTTACCAAAGATGCAACAAACGAGAGCTTGAAGACTAGACTACATGAACCAGTGCCAGCACCGAATATAATAGGTGGTGTCCAAAATATGGCATCAATGGCATATTCCTGGCTCAGCAATCACTTCAGCTGCCCGAAATACCCAAAAGCACAAAGCACAGGCTTTGAGATTGTTTTCTGCTACACAGAGCCAACCGAAGCAGGGTTGTGGATTTTGGCACGATATATTGCAACCAAAAGTGGAACTTTGCGCTATTAGACATCTCAGAGACCCAAATGACACAAAAGGGTCTTCATGAATGTGATGCAGCACATTTAGCATAATCAGAACATTCAGCAACTAATAAAAGCACCACATTGAGACGTGGTGCAAGCGACGACAGCTCGAAGAAAGACCCGTTCGTACATAAAGTTGGGATATCGTTTTCCACTCGTGAGCCGTGCTAATACCAAGAATAACCAACCATCGCAACTGAAAGATTTCGAAGGGAAGGTAACGAGATGCAGAATGCGAACGACGTTAGTGATAGCCTAGCTTAGGAGGGAATAAAACAGAAAAATCCCTGAACTAGCGTCTGTAGCCGAGCTAGTTGGTACGGTGACATCCTAAGGAAGGGGAAGGAACGAAGACAAGCACTCTGTATGTTCTCGTTCTTTTCGCTGTCTGTTTTATTTGCACTTTACCTGCCTTAAGAAAAATTCCCGCTCTAAAAATAGCCACATTTTGGGTAAAATTAATGAAAACGCCAGCTGTTGTTAGTCTTACAACATATCAACATTCTATACAGGCTGCAGATGTACAATGCCGCTTGTGGCAGTGAGCATAGCGTGTTATGCTTAAATACACAGACATAGATGGCTGTCAGGTTGCGTTCTCCTGAAGCAATAACTGACTTATGCCTAGTCTTCTGTTGGTAATGATGACGCCACTGCCTCATCCCTGTTAGGTAGTGGCGCGGCGGGGACTGACAGTTCCCAGCCCACATAAAAAAAGAGAGGAAAGGTTAGAGACAAGTACATTAACCAGAACGCGAAAGCCGGTTAGCTACCCTCACTGGGAAACTGGGGAGAGAGATATAGGAGGAAAATAGAGAGAGAGAGAGAAAGAAAGAGCTAGCACAGACACACGGTTACAACCAGTCACTATTCCAGCAGAATATAACAACACAGGATCCCGTTCCACACAACGAACCCCAATTAGGGCTTCAGCTGCTTGTGGAGGCCTGCGCGGCCACGACACATCGCTCACAAGCTGCTCAAATGCCCTCCAAACCTCAACTCAAACTCTGAGTAATAGTAGTGCAAAATATCACTGAATAATGAGGTGCAACGGGAAATATTCATGGTATTTAACAGAGCTTTCTTTGTCACGTCTAGCATTGGTAAAATTTAGTTCTGAGTACGCGCAGATGACGAGATTGCGACTAGCACAAAGCTCGCGAACCAGAGACTTGCACGACTAGGTGGCGCCATCTAGTTAAAGGTTCTGGAGATACACACTA
This sequence comes from Dermacentor silvarum, assembly GCF_013339745.2. Classification (NCBI taxonomy): domain Eukaryota; kingdom Metazoa; phylum Arthropoda; class Arachnida; order Ixodida; family Ixodidae; genus Dermacentor; species Dermacentor silvarum. Next base: position 70,267,133 of record NC_051161.1, read on the forward strand.
GAGCATGGCCAAATTATAAAAAATTTCTCAGATATCTTCTTTTTTCTAATATGCGGAATGAACTTTAAATCAATTCATACGTACATGCCACACGCAGATGCTTGTCTTACACAATATGTATTTCGAGCATATCTGGTTCTATACAAGATTATTTTAACCATCATAAAAATAATTGTGCTGGCCACAATGAGAATTACATCATGGCAGCGTCTGTGCGGTTGTTACAGTACCCATGCCCCAATCTTCCTCTAAAGGTAATTATAGTAAGTCTATGCGAACCTGCCGCTTTAGCCAGCGCACTTTTCACTGCAATTTTCAAATTTAGAGGAACATCTAAAATTTAGTCTAAGTGGGGGCTTTGCATTTGGAAAAACAAAGGTCACTCATTATACAGGGTTGGTAAATTAACTTATCGACATTATTACTGAATAAGGAATAAGAAACCCTTGATGGGGGCACAAAGCTTGTCCAGCATATTTATATTTCTTGCCGAAACATTCAATCATAAAACAATGCTCATACCTGCGACTTCAGGTTATGGGTCATAGGTTATACCAGATAACTTTGCTTTTCAGATTTGCGGATGCTTGGGAATAGTCTGCACCGAAAGCTTTCTTGTAGTACCCATAGATCTTGTATTATGGAATGCATCATTCGAACCCTCGGCATATTATAGTGCATTGCAGGTCATAACTGGGTCCATGAGATTTGTAGCTTAAAGTACACTTTCGCTCTTGTTATCCAGACCATTGCTGCCTCATTTTCTATAATGCAATGACTGTCTAAGTCGTCTCATGAAACGCTGATTAATCTGCATGCTTGGACTGTCAGAATATTTATTGATTGGCTTAGCACAACATTGGACAGCCTTGCTATAAGTGAGGCAAAGCGCCGCATAATGTAACTACACACTTTATTTTCATTGTGCTTGCATTTTGTCATTAAGCTCATAAAAGCCGCGTCCCCTCTATCACCTGGATCGGCCACTTGGTGGAACGGATGATATCAAATGAATATAATTGAGAGAAAAAATAACACAGTGGAACGTACGGCCCAGCGGAACCGTTTGTTCAAGATCTTTCAATGAAAGGGGTACGGGCACACTATTGTCGACTCTTTGTTGTTGTTGTTGTTTTTTAGGTGATGGTCTGGCACCTCTAAATCCCAGAAAGACACTGGCAAGCCTCAGAGCGTACTAAATAATTCAATTGAGGTGCATTTCCAGAACAAGTTCTGGTTGTGCCTCTACTCTGTTGTGATGTCATGACACAGTATGTGGTAATATGGGATCACTACACTGTGGCACTTATACGCTCCCTTCGACTCACTTGGTGACCCCGGTGCTGCTACGTTGACCCTCACAGGGAGACCAAGCGAGCCGGAGGGAGTGTCAAAATGTGGCAATGTCCTGCTCTCACGTGACCCTTTACTGTATCATGATGTTACAGCACAGTATCCTCCAGGGAAAATAAACTTAAACTAGCGGTAGAAAAGATACTATAACAAATTATTTACGAAGCGCGGAGGCGTTCCATTATTTTTGCTAGCGTACAGAGGTCTAGGACCTTCATGCGACCCAAGAAATAGTAAAAAATATCATAACACTATCCCTTTTATGAAACTTTTCTTCGTATTCATCTGGAAAATAGTGCAAAATGATAACCATCTCCTCCCTGCTACAGTACTTAAAAGGTCAGGAGGAATCTGTGACGCATTGCGCTATTATCAGCCTATTAATTCCCAGCGAGGCATATGACTTTGTAGCACCGACCTACACTATTCTCGTTGGCAGTTCGGAAAGCCCCTTCTGTGGTGCTGATAAGTCCAGAGATTCACACAAAAAATGATGTTTGAATATTTGAAAATCGGGAATTGGTTCGTCGTTCAGCCATTTCAGTGATTCCGTAGTCACACCCGCTTAACCAATAACGAGGTAGCCAACTGACTGGCGGCTTATTCTCATTCCTTGAACGTGATCAACCGCCTATAATCTGTCCCATTGAATGGCAGCAATGATTCCAGAATTCTCTGAAGACATGCTGTTCTATTAGCTGACCGAAACAATATTGCTATATTGTAGTGAAATAAAGCGAACACTCGCCAAGGAAATACATGTATTGGAAAAAAATTAAACTTGACGTTTCGAGTCCCGTACGGGACCCTTGATAACAATGAAAGCAAACACGGTGGCTCTTGTTTCTCGGTAACTCGGTGGTCTCTTATTACTATATTGAGTAAATCAAGCTATGTGATTCTCAGTAAACGTGAAAACTGACCACACGTCGTATAATTTTATGCACCTTAGCGGCTAGCCATGGCTTACACACCTTGGCTTTGGGCCATGCGAGAAAAAGTCCATCAACCTATATTGTGACACCCCAGAATGCTTATGTGGAGAACTATCGCTTCCAGTGTCTGCAATACGAGGAAGTACGAGAAAGTTTATCCGACAGGCTAAACAACTTTGAGAGACATGCTTTTCAAATAGCCAAATTACTTGCTCCATCGTCATTTCCCACAGAGTAGAGGTGTGACTTAACTGATGTACACTATTTCTTACTAGACCAGAGCCTTTCATTTTATTGGTATGTGGTACTACGTTCTCAGCAACTACTCGTTTGCATCGCGTAGTGGCTCGAGCCTTAGTGGCTCGAGCCGAACAAAGATTTTCGGGCCCATGTATGTATGCGAATGTTTTTTTTATGGCAGGCTGGTAAAATCCATTACTTTACTTATGCGCATACTTAGACACTTCTTCGGTTAGCCAGACTTTTTTTTCTTTTTGATATCCTTTTCTCGTAGCCTTAGCATGCTGCCGTCTTTATTGAATGCTTAAGCGATGTTTGAGGGGAAGCTGCAGGATGTATTTAACTGTATGTTGAAATAACCGGCTCTAATGTAGCTTATCTTCTACTACGTCTCCACCTATTAAGCACCCAACCATTTAAGAAGTTTAGGAGGCCCTAAATGAAATTGTTAGCTGGGGCGAATTCGGCACGGTGACTAATACAAATAAACCTTTCAGACGTGTGCACAGCAGCCTAGCTGTATTCTCAACAAAAATGTGTATATTCTGATCTAAAATAGCAGTGATTATATTCCTACATAGGTAACGCGTGCTCAAATGTTTCATAATCCTTAATATCCTGCTATGTGCTATATGCTGGTAATCTACCGTTACCTCACACCTGCTGACATGCTGCTTCTTGGCGTTAGAACACATGAACCAATTCCGACAAAAATATTTTGCTTGTTTTTTTTTTTACAGCCGCAGTGCAAGGACAGGCACTACTCAACCTCGGCTGGGGAGGCTCAGGTGGCTTGCTAGGCGGGTCACTTGGCGGCTATGGAGGACTTCTTGGAGGATACGGCGGCCTCGGTGGACTTAGTGGCCTTGGCGGAGGCTATGGTGGACTAGGCGGACTCGGTGGTCTCTCTTACGGACTGTCAGGGCTCGGAGGCTATGGTGGACTAGGCGGACTTGGTGGTCTCTCTTACGGGCTGTCAGGGCTCGGAGGCTATGGTGGACTAAGCGGACTCGGTGGTCTCTCTTACGGACTGTCAGGGCTCGGAGGCTATGGTGGACTAGGTGGACTAGGCAGACTCGGTGGTCTCTCTTACGGACTGTCAGGGCTCGGAGGCTATGGTGGACTAGGTGGACTAGGTGGACTAGGCAGACTCGGTGGTCTCTCTTACGGACTCTCTGGGCTTTATGGAAGCTCTCTTGGACTGTCAGGGCTAGGAGGCTTATCAGGGCTTTACGGAGGTTATGGTGGATTGGGCGGTCTTTCGGGGCTCTACGGTGGTGTTTCAAGACCGCTAGTACTTGGAGGCTTAGGTTACTCAGGACTTGGAGGCCTGTCAGGGCTTCTTGGTGGCAGCTCAGGCTTGAGTAGCTTGTACAGCGGATACCCAGGCTATCTCGGAGGTCTCGGTGGTCTTGGAGGGTCAGTAAGAGTGATTGGGGGTTATCCGGGGTACTCCGGTTTGCTAGGTGGCTCCACTGGTCTTAGCGGTCTGTCAGGATTGTATGGAGGTTATCCAGGACTCTCCGGTCTTTCAGGCCTCTTTGGCGGTTACCCTGGCTACTCTGGCCTTTCAACCATTTACGGAGGCTACCCGTTTTCTGGCTACTCTGGGATGTATGGTGGTGGGATGTTTCCTCTAAACTCATTCAGATATGGTCCATTTGGAGGCTTTGGTTCTTATGGTAGCTCCCTTGGATTATCCGGAATGTACGGTAGTGGTTGGGGTGGTTTCAGTCCATTCGGTTATTACGGCTCATACGGCCCCAGCTTTAGGACCTTTGGAATGGGAACTACCAGTCCGATTGTATCCCCAAGCTCAACTATTGTCTCAACGGCTGCAGCACCTGCCATCACCGGAGCTGTAGAAAAAATTTCCGCACCAGTTACCAACCTCGTCACACCCGTTGGCATGCCTTCTCTACCCAGCGTCACCGTGACTGGTGGAAAGGGGTACGTACCACTATTCTTTGTTTTTTATTGCGTGAACAAGTGCGAGGCTTTGGATAAAACTGCCGAGCTCACCAACACGAAGGTGGCGCTAACATTTCTGGTTGAGCTCTCAAAGCCAAGAAAACCTTCTGAAGGTGGCACTAACATTTCTGGTTGATTTCTCAAAGTCAAGAAAACTTTCTGAAGAAGTATGCATTGAGTGTTCGTAAAGTGAACTTTCTTTGATGCCTAGTGGTAAAAGAAAAGACACAGGTCAGCCTGCCTGTTTTTGTAGGCACTGTCTTTTGTACTGCTTTGTACCCACGTAAGGGGCTCTTCTAGCACGTATTTCTTCCAGATCCACTCGAGGCATATAACGCTCTCCGCCATGAATTCTGTCTTTGACGTATACCTTAGGACAGACGTAATAAACTCCGTTGTAAAGAAATGCAGAGAAACGAAACTATCTTTCCTTATATAGATCGCCTAATTACAAATATTTTACCCCCGGCAGCCAGGACTAAGCCAACTAATTGCGCAGCGTAACAAAGCTTGTTCTGGAAAAAGAATTACATACCGGCGATATCGCGTGGTGCGAATTAGCCACCACCTGTCGCGGAATGAGGCAAAACTTTGTTTTACTCCTCTAATAAAGTGTTAGAACCTTGCTTGTGCCTCATCTTGACATGGTTATAACGGCTACTGAGTGATAGGCAGCTGCTCATTAGGACGAGGTTTTACCGCATGAATCTCCTGTCTAAGCACACGGGCGCTTTTCTGGATATCCACTCCACGAACTTTTATCAGGTTTGTTGCAATTAAAAGAAAAAGTTAGAATCTACCGACTATAGTGACCATATTTCTGAATAAAGTCAAAATTGTTGTACGAAAGCATGAAAATCAGAAAATTGGAATTGAATCATAAACCTGATAACTCTGTAGCCCCCTAAAAATAGCATCCCAGTTTGTTAAACTGAACATATTAAAACTTCTAAGGCGGAGAACAATTATGGATCATACACCGCTCTGAAATATACAAATAATATGCGAGTGGCGCTTCTGCAAAACCATCCTAAACATATTGGCATTTTTATGTAACCTGCAAACACATAAATCATATTTGTCCGGTTGAGACGCGCTAATGAATTCAGCTTACAGTACGGCATTTTTTTGTAACTTTACTGGTTCCTAAACTTAGTGTTTAAATTTTGGTAAAGCTACTGATTTTAAGCATTTTCATAAAAAATATAAGGGCATCAATAAATCTTCTGGTGGATACAGTCTATTCAAATCAGCATTCCCTCCTAAATGCAATAAACTTAAGTCAAATCTGTGTCACGGTTTTCTAACTAGAGAAATAACTTTTCTCATTTTACATATATTGAAATAGGAAAATGAGATTTGTACCAGAGCTAAAGCGTCCTTGTAAAAAGCAATCTCGTAATGGAAAATGAAACACTGAGATCTTCAGAAGGCACAATATGAGTACTCAACAGCATGGGCCGGTTTGCGTGGGCATCACGCTTAAACAGGACTACCTCTAATGAAACGAAGAAAAAATAAGACAAAATAAAGAAAGAAAGGTTATTTGAAGCACCATTAGCTATGGAACCGCAAATCGAGATTCGTGACGCGTAGGTCATTTCATTAAAGATGGAATTTAGCTTAAAAGTTCTTTGTTTTCACCACGCCCTGATTACATATTAGCGACACAAAATTGTCCCAGCCATGTTTCTCCTTTTTTTTATTCCGCTGATTAGGCGCATTTATAAATTCGTATTATCGCTTGAAACACTCATAAATGAAATGCGTAGAAATGAGCGCACGTTTCTCTAGTTAAAACAGAATATCAAAATTGTATTTCGTATATTGGCACGAAACACTACCAGGACATCATACCAAGAATGGCAGCGTCCATTAGGAAAGTTGGTTCAAGCATGAGCCGTGATCTGCTTTCTGCAATTGAAGGGACACAATGTCAGGAAGATTCATTGCGAGCTAGTGGCAGTGTACGCTGACGATGTCCCAAGTTATGACACTGTTGTGAAATCGAACAAGGCAGTTGAATGTGGTCCAACAAGGCACGCCGATGAAGAACTGGGTGGCCGACTGTCGCTTGATGGCGGAACACAAATTCATGCACAAGTGGAGGCTCTAGTGCTTACCGCCATGCGGATAACTGTTTAACAAATAGCGCAGCAGGTTAACGTGAGTGCGGGCTCACACCAATCCCCCCGCCCAAGTACTGAAATAATCCAAGTTTTATTAATGTTCGTAGTGCGCAGTAGTGGCGTCGCTCGCAAAAACTATCAGTATTGCGATCATGCCTCCTAAGTTTCTTTAGCTATGGCATAGCCAATATTGTTGCTTTGATATATTATTTTCTCAATCTAGACTTGGAATTCGCCATTTTTGCTTCTGTTGGTTCATTCCTTGGAGACGCACAAACGGGGAATAAACGATTGCCTAGCTTAAAAGCACCGGCGTTTTTCTTTTTCTTTTTTTTTTTGCACGCAGCTTACTTGGAATACTGAAGTGAAGCATGCTTGCTTTTATTTGCAGTCTCAAGACCATAGGGTAAAAGCTGAACAAGTTTCCGGCATACTGTTAACTGCCCATCGCTCAGGTACGTTAACTATTTCTATAAAATATTGCCCTTTAACCATTGTTTAATTTATGAATGGAAAGGTAGTTGCATGTATAAGAAAGGAAAAATTGTTAGCGCAAGTACAACTCCCGAGAGATATTTCCACTTGAAGCACACGTCTTAATCCGTATCTTCATCAGAAGCTGGCTATACCATAATGAGACGGTAACACAATGCAGATTTCAAAGTGTATTTATTAACGCTAACATTTGCATAGTAATTGCCACAGTAATTAACGTAAGTATTCACGCGAACTTTCTTATTGGTACTTTTGGGCGAGCCAAAGTTACAAAACACTCTATGTGAATTACGTTTTCTTTTACAGATTCATAGGTGAAGAAATACTTTATCATTGAATAAAACAGAAGCAACAAAAGACTTACGGACTTCCCTTGGACTGTATAAAAAAGTACCAACTCTGATAACATTTTTCCAAATAAAAAACACATCTTTCCAACTATTGCCTTGCGGTTACTGTTGTCTCAAGATAACTTTAATGAGTGCATTTACAGAGGCAAGACTTTTACAAAGTGGCATAAGTTAATTCGCTTGTACTTGGTTCAGTTTTAGGTGAAATATTAGCCTAACATGCATCTCGATTCCACTGGTTGCGACGCTGCGCACGACTTGGACCATATATAAGATGGCGGTGTGCGGTTGAGGACATTTTTCAGTCCCCTCATAGCATGCTATACTCTTATTTAGCGGCCTTCATTGCCATCGGTGCTTTATGGACGGAAGCACCATAATACGAAGTTGTGATGCTGAAGGAAGGACGTGAAATGCTTCAAGTGTTAATAATTTGGGAAGGTTCGAAAGCACTTCCTAAAATTTGCGCATTTAAGCTCGGCAGCAACGAAAAAGAGTAAAGTTAAAAAAAAAAACATGTGCCGTCAAGTGCAATAGTCCAGAGACTACGGCATCGGCAAAAAAGAAAAAGAACATTATTTCTTCTAGCAAAGTCATGCGATGTAAAACTATATAATGCATGAAGCTGTTCAACCAGGCGCACGTAGGCAGTACCCCTTGATTTCAGTCTTTGGCCTAGACTGCGAAGAAAAATTTCTTTTAGCGTCAACTCTGGTCCTTAAACGTTTGCACAAGACTGCACAGGTGGCGACTTGAAGCATTGATATAGCCGTTCTGTCATGAGGCAGAGCTATAAGTTATCCTATAAAGCTTTTGTTGTTCTAAAGACTTTCTCGAAGAACTTGAAAAGCGGCTAGAAAAAGCCGAAACCACAGAAAGTCGGCTTTTCCTACTGAGGGATCCACAGCGTGGATCATCTCATTGGTGCACAGCACTGACGGCTACGAAAAATAGCGCAAAGTATTCGAATTCTCAGGGCAGTCCCAAAGTAATGTCAGTAATGTAATCTAAAGTAATGTCTCCGCCGCGAGCACGTGGTGTAATTTCCTTGCACCCACCCGAAGAATTTGCCCAAAACAGTCGGTGATGCAATGGCGTGGCATGAAGGTGTTTCATGGTGCTTAGCCAAGGTGCCTCTTGTAAAAGGCTCCAGTGATGTTTCTCTCTGATGCAAGGCCATAACAGTCAACGTAAACTATTGGCACGAGCTAAGTGTAAATTTAGGTACAAATATCGCTTGACGTAAGAGAGAAATGTAGTCATTTTACGTAGCTGGACATTATGCATATAGCCAAAGCTATGCGTTGATTGTTTATTGGAATTGGTCTCTTTTGTGGGCTGTGAAGCATAGCGGTTGTGCCCGTAGAAAACAATTTCACCCGCCTTAACTTTGGCGTCATCTGGAGCGCCGATTCCATGTAGCCTACAAACAGTGTCGTGGTTTAACTAGCGGGCTTCCCTTGTTCTTGCTTAATAACCCGGGGAGGAGCAAGAGCATGTCTCTGTTCGGGAAGGTGCACTTGCTGCTTTCTTGAACGTGCTATTTATTCTACCATGGAGTTGCTATAATAGTAACTCATGAGGTATTTCTGGTCATTCTCTTCACAATTGTAGTGCCAAGAAAGAAAGCTGAAGCGAAAGGACGGAACTCTTTGATCAGTCAAATCGGCGCAAGTACCTATGTACCCTCTAGAGTTTACATTGGGGGAATTTTCACGTCGACGAAGCGGAATCGCTAGTTTCTGAACTCGCAAAATCACAAAAATGCTCATACAAGACTTGCTCAGTCTCCAATCAATGGTGTTAGGGCGGGCCTTCGCAGGGCCACGAAGGGTTGGAGCTGGGTTCTGGAAGCTTTCACGCAATATATGGATAAGCGACAGATGAACTGCTTAGTGAATTGCGGATGAATGTACCTTTATAGCACTGTTTAGGCTCGCGCGCTGGCATAGTTGGGCCAGTCTTATTTTTCAACGCTGCCGTCACTGTTCCGCTGGCAACTAAGTACATAACTACAAAAGTTAGATATATTATGTATCAGCACTTCCATAGGGTTTCAGATGCTATCTTAGCATAAAGACCGCCGTGAAAGGCTCACTTTCGAAAGTGGTTCACGCGGTATACTATGTTTACAACACTAGATCATGCAACCTGCAGTTAAAATTTAAGAACCTTACTGCGGTAAAGCCGAATATAATGTAGATATGCATAAAAAACATTAAGCAAGGTTGCACGCGAGAAAAATACTTAGTTTTTCTCACTGACGCGCCAAGAATTCATTTCGTAGGGTCTAACTGCAATAGAACAAAAAATAAACGAGGTGCCTTAAGTTACTCGGTAACATACGGCGTGTATCATATAACATTTACTTTATACACAGAAACTGTGTACGCTATTTGCTCTTCTTGCAAGTCCTTGTACCGAAAGAAATTCATAAGAAATCGCCCTACCCAACCGAGAACCCACAATTGCTCGACCGGGGGTACATCCAATTCATTTTAATTTCTGTCCATCACACGTGGGGGCTCCACAGTACCATGTGACGAGGTATATTGGCGCTGACGTAGGGCCCCTTGAAGAATGTTGCAGGTATATACGGTACTGGAACGTTGTTGGCATGAAGGTTAAACTTCATTAGAAGCACCTTCAATTGATAAGCAATGCCTAATTTGGAAATGTTAGGAGCAAAGATAAGAAGCATTGCCCAAATAAATTACTTTCCTTTTGTTGTTTTAGCAAATGATCTGAACAAAAATGACCGCAGTTCTGGCTTACACAAATCCTGCATCATATTTGGCAAGACCCATTGATACGTACCATAGACAAGCTCACACGTTTACATACGTAATAATCGTTTAATTTTTCTTATATCACAACCTTTCGCGTGAACATCGATTTTGGAAAATTCGAGAAAAACCACACAGTGCTCGCTACTTACGCGACAAAAAATTTTCATGGGATTTTTCAAGCGAACATTGAGAAATTAAAGAAGGAACTACAATCTCCATGACACACCACTTCGAATGTTGCGAAAGTCTTTTCGCCTTCTTGTTGCCCAGTGCGCGCGTAAGCCTTTATTTCAGAAAAGTCTCCTTGCTGTTGACCCAGTGCGCGTGAACACGGGAATTAAGAAAACGACTCACCGAAGCTGAAAGCGCAAACCCTTTAACGTAACAACTCGCGAAAGAATGGGGCCTTCCCGTGGACGCTAGGCATACTTAAATTCAATTGCTTCTAGTACACTTCAACCACACCAATATTATTTGTGAGCAAGAAAACAAGATCGTGGTCTCCACCTAAGAGAGTTCGGCTGTCACAATAAATTAGATCAGAGCCGAAGTAATCGCTGAAGTCTGGGATTTTCGTTGATTAAGTCGTCAGCGTAGTCACTATTAACTCCCTTCAGGGCCAAGAAGAATATACCAGCTGATGATATTAATTTTCGGTACCCAACCGTTTTTGCACACTGTAAGTGCAATGTAAAAGTTTTAATAATTACACTGTATATTTTCATGCGCTACGATGACGGGTACTTTACAATGTACGGTGGAAATTTAGGAGAGGCAAAATCTGATGCATACCCTCAAAGATATGCTGTATTTTGGAACGTCTTACAGCGAAAAGGCTTACATTGACTGGTGAAACGAAATTTTATACTAACCCGCCTATCCACTTATTAGCAAAATTAGCGTTTCATTAATGAGGAGATGTCTTTCGTGTGTGTGACATTTGACTTCGGCAGGTACGGGGGAAGGGTTTGGTGTTGCTTTTCTAGGCGCACGCAGTGTTATTATATTAAGTGATATCGATAAGATATTTACAATTGACGCAGCCATACCACACTAAAGCATTCAGCATTTCGCTCAATGGCGGTTGAAATATTCGACATAATGGTGACCGTCTCTGCGACGACAACCAATACCTTGCACTGTAATGATGTTACATGATTGGCTCGGTGACTCTTTCGCTATAATTATCTGACTTATCGTGAGGTGGGCCCGGCCTCTGGTTCCCGAATGCGAGCTACCCTTTGTTGTTGCTGTTGTTGCCTCAAAACATGCCTCGTACGCACGAGGGCGGATTGGACATTGGATGGATTGAAACATACACCCAACAGCGTACAAAAGGGGTAAAGGTGAACAGTCAAAACGAAGATTTGGCCACTAACTGCTAACTCAGATTTTGAGAGGGCCTATACATAAACTAAATAAATAAAACTAAATACTAATTAACTACAAAAATAAAATAACATGCCCCACGGTCGGTACCCTAGTAGCGTAACATTCCGTTATTGCAGAGCTCATCCGGTAATAGAGGAATATACATCCTTTTTCTCGTTTTCGGTTTCCTCCCACGTATTAAGCAATTTTAATAAAATCTTGAAAAATATAATTTGTTGTTACATAATATGTTCAGAAAATAAATCAATTGTTATTGATGTATCTAAATTTACTGTAGTATTATTTGCTACTATAGTGACTGTGAACACATCAGCATCGTCATCTTTGTCAGCAGTTAGGAAGCGATTGGGAGGAATAGTAACTAGGTTAATGCGAATATTTTGCACTAGAACAAGAAAACAAACGTCCTATGTGCTTTGTAAACAAAAAATCTTCTCGCATACACATAGACTCAGCGTACTTGTAAAGTACATCTGCATACAATTTCTTGCTACGCTTTAAAGATCGCTTGTATGTGGAATGTCATGAATTTATTAGTTATGACATTCATTTCTAAGTCTTACACACAAAACTCAGCTTAGAGAAGTCACTACTGAGCATGGAAAAAATAAGAAAGTGCGCGCACAGCAACGCCTGATTTGTTCAGCCCTTATTAAGCCTTGCCGATAAAAAAACATCAAGGTCATCATGCAGTTGACAAAAAAAATGTCGCAGTTTCACCCGAAAGGCGAAGCATCAATTGCGATAGCAACTTAGTAGAGAATACGGACTAAGGATAGTAGTTATATCACCTGTATAAACTTGGACATGCAGCAGCACCAGCAACGGGCAGAACTGTTGCTACGCCGTCGGCGTTTTGCCCGCGTTCGCACCGAACGCGCGCGGCGTTGGTGACTGTTGCCAGGGCCTCTGGAGGTGGCTCGGAGGTTTTCGACGAGATCCGAACGGAAAACTCGTCGAGCAGCGTCGGAAGTCTTTACCACCTTCTCGCCTCGCAACGTTTTTATATAAATACGCATTTGGTGCCGCAGCTAAACGTCGCCTCTCGTCCCTCCCTCCCTCCCGTCGCCCCACGGCCTTTCGCGCGACGGAAGAAGTCGCGTTTGCTCTCTCTCTCTCTCTCTCTCTCTATCTCTCTCTATATATATATATATATATATAGTGATTGTAAAGGAGGAAGGAGACGCTTATTTCTGCAGCCCTTCAGAAAGCACGGCGCATAACGCGCGCTTGTTCTCCGCCGTGCGTTCGCTCCCCGTGAAAGCACGCGTCCCTCGCTCCCTTTCACTCGCACATGCAGCGTCCGGCGCGTGGCGACGATTTCATCGCCATTGACGTCGCACGGAACCTCACGGCGACGGCGACGCCAACGGCAGAAATTCTCTTGGAGTGTCCATATAATTGGTATTGCAATAAAACTACAATTCCTTGGCAAGAACTTCCTTAGCAAAAGGGCGCACTAAGGAAAATGGTATTTTTCTCGGTTATCTTTCGAAATGAAAACAGTGCTCTATTTTCAAAAGTACACTGGGGGCTAATGGGTTAAATGAAAGCCCGCTCCGTCTGAGTTGATTTGTGATGAAGTCCCACTTGCAAGCTTCGAGCGGACGTAAATCTAAAACAAGCCCCCATGGGTCTGCATCCGTCCCTGCGACCACATTCGAGCACATGAAGACTCGCGTCGTAAGTGGGATGACCCTGACACCGCCCCCCATGATAATTGAGACAGGGTGGTGTGGAACTTATATTTGGGCCTGATATATATATTGACCAGCGAGAAACGTGCTGCCACTGATCCCTACTGCTGTTGCTATGGAAGATGCTTCACACCTGCCTAGGTTACGCCCTGGGACGTGGGCTATCAGGCTCAAAACGTTACACAAAATTTGTCGCAGTTTCACCCGAAAGGCGAAGCACCAATTGCGATAGCAAATTAGTAGAGAGCTATGCGGAGTAAGGATAGTAGTTTTATCAGCTGTATAAACTTGGACATGCAGCAGCATCAGCAACGCGCAGAACTGTTGCTACGTCGTCGGCGTTTTGCCCGCGTTCGCACTGAACGCGCGCGGCGTTTTTATATAAATACGTATTTGGTGCCGCAGCTAAACATCGCCTCCCCTCCCTCCCTCCCATCCCCCCACAGCCTTTCGCACGACGGAAACAGTTGCGTTTGCTCTCTATATATGGAAAGGAGGAAAGAGACGCTTAATTCTGCAGCCCTTCAGGGAGCACGGCGCAGAACGCGCGTTTGCTCTGCGACGTGCGTTCGCTCCCCGTGAAAGCGCGCGTCCTTCGCGCCCTTTCACTCGCTCATACAGCGTCCGGAGCGCGGCGACGATTTCATCGCCGTTGACGTCATACGGAACCTCACGGCGACGGCGACGACGACGGTGACGCCGACGGCAGAAATCTGCTTTGGAATGTCCATATAATTGCTATCGCCATAAAACATTGAAGCCCGCTATACCAGATCAACACACCCGTTTGATGTGAGATTGCAACTCCTCGCTCAGAGACACTGCACGTTGCAGAGCTGGAACGTTTTCTTTTGTCCTTTGTTTCTTATTATGCCTTGCAGGCATGACTTTCACTAAAAACAAAACAATTAAATATTTGCTCGAAATAAAACTGGTATTATAGGTGGCGCGAATCATTTAATTCATGATTTTGCAGATTTACCAAAACAGAAACTACACGTCACTTGCACTATTGATTTTTTTAATTTTAAATCACATAGTCGCGTTCCCCTAATCGCAATGAAGGACTTGTTCTTTGCTGTGTCGTTATGCATACCCATATGTTGAAAATATATTATATTTCACAGTTTTTGGGGTCGTTATTATTACGATATTCCGTAGTTTAGAAATTCCCGCAATCAAAGAGACCAGTTAGTTATTCCTTCTGGACTTGACGAAAAAGACACGGTTAGATTTCAATAAATGGTCCAAATCATAAAGCTCAGTAACTGTGATGCAAAGGCACCTTAACTTACAGAAGAATAAGACAATCGCATCGCATCGTCTGACGTGCTTGCAGTTACCGTAAATCACGGGATATGTGCAGAGGGGTGCGTACCATTGCTCATGTACCATGCTTAAGGTGGCGGTCCCACTCCAGCGGCACGAGCCCCCCGTTTTCAGTACTTTTGGAGTAACCGTAGCGGCTCTTCTACTTAGGATATGATGTCGTCGTATAAACCATAAAAATCTTAATTCTTGTAGATTCCAACTATGTATAATAGAAAGAAATTGATGGATGATGATTGATGATGGAAATAAGTGTTCAAGAACAAGCATGAGGTACATGGTTTTTGCGAACTGTGTCTCAGTTGTGACCATATTTAGAAGAAACTACCGCACTTACTACATTGCAGCTTGCTCTGTAGCTTTTGCATTGCGGCTTGCTCTGTAGCTTTAGGACATATTTATCTAGTTCCTAGACGTAGCACAATAATTTTGAATTTTTACTTTTTGGGGAACTTGCTTTTGAAAATTGCCAAATATCTCAATCTTCTGTTGTAAACATCCCGGCAACTACATGCTCAAGGAAGCTAAATTTTGGATAAAGTAGAGTTCAAGGAATTTACATTTAGGACGCAAAATTTCATTCATGTAACTTCATTAGTTTTTCTAATAATGCGGCCGATATTAAGCAATATTTAGAATTCTAGTTTTAGTTTTGCCCATTTTTGCGGGAAGGTACTAAAGCTACGAAGCTGTGGTTTAAAACTAATAAAGGTTAACATTTAGTTAGCATTCGTGGACGTACGTTTCTCTCCAGTTGCCTTGTACTTCGCGAATGTTCCCGAGACATCATCCAGGGAATCGACATTCTACGGGAATATGGCGCTATTATCGACCTGCGGGAGCGCACCGTGACCTTCTCAACAGAGAGAGCAGCAGACACAGCCATCTTAACACGTTTCGCGTTTATGCCGTCAACGTCGTGTTACCCCCGCGTTCGAGTGTCCTCGTTGATGTCGTGTGCGACAAGTTACGGGACGGTGAGGCAGTCGCTGAAGGCAACTTGTCGCTCTTGCTCACACTAGGTCTCTGCGCCGCTCGCAGCCTCGTCACGCTTCGTGACGGACGTTCTACGCTGCTTGGGACGAATTTTAGTAATGAGCACCGTCACCTTTTTCGTCGCACTGCCATCGCTCTCGCCTACCCCATAGCGGAGATTGCTGAATTTTTGACGTCTGCATCACTGGACAATGCTCTCCAATCGACACCGGGGGCCACGACTGCATCACTTGGCAAAGTAGACATCAATTCGACTCTACCGGAGGAACAACGAATAGCGCTGCATGAATTGCTGCATCAATTCCAAGAATGTTTCGCCTCATCCTCTAATGTGCATCAGACGCCCATCACGAAACACCGAATCATTACGTATACCGACGTCTCAAACCTTGGGCTTCAAAGCCACAACAACACGAACCCAAGAAACCTGCACGATACCTCGTCACGTCCAGGACAGGTATCACATTGCCCCAATACCACGCAACATGGACCCTAACCTACACTCCGGAAGGAGGAAAGCAAGGGCCCAATACATAGAGAAAACATTCAGGTTCGATACCACGGCCCGTTTTACGGACGCCGATATGTACGGAACGAAGAAAAAGGGCGCAGTGGCAGTGGTCTGCGACCGCCGAGGCCACGTCACCTCCAGTGCATCGACCCGCCCCTGCACGATCACGGAAGCGGAAGAACTGGCCATCGCGTTAGCCATCCGCGAAGGTCAACACGCAAGCAAACCACTGACGATCCTCACGGACTCCCAGCAGGCCTGCCGCAACTTCCTACAGGGAAGAATCGCAAGACCTGCGGCACAAGTCCTAGCCCAAATACCCAAGGAGGACACTGACGACAACACCATCATAACCATCATTTGGATACCGGGTCACGCTGCCATCACGGGTAACCTGTATGCCGACAGAGCAGCTCGAGAATTTGCACATAACCGAGCACTCATCACGCCGACTGCAGATGACCCTGACCCAGTTGACCCCGAGTATTCAGCAATCCTGAACTACCACAGAGGGAGTCGCTTGCGATATCCCCCACCCCATCGAATACTAAAGACGGAGGATGCCGCTGCCTGGCGTAGGCTCCAGACAGGCACTTACACGAACCTACACATATTACATCGCCTGCACCCCACAGCCTACAGGGACGAATGCCCGTGGTGTGGGGCCACACCAACCCTATACCACATTACGTGGGAGTGCACGCTACACAACATAGAACACCATGACACGAACACCACGAGGGAGCAATGGGAGGCACTGCTGTCCAGCTCGGCCCTCGACGACCAGCTCAAGCTGATCCAGAGAGCAGAGAAGATGGCAAGAGCCAGCGGAGGCCTGGACTAGGGTCCCTGACCATTAGCGATGCCCCATTGGGGCAAGACAAAACTATATTTGAATTAAAGTTTATCTATCTATCTATCTACCGACGTCTCGCCCATAAAACAACATCAGCCTTACCGAGTTTCGGCCAAAGAACGGAACGCGATACATACGCAAGTCGAAGAGATGTTTCAGGACGATGTTATACAGCCTTCCAAAAAGTCCCTGGTCATCGCCGGTCGTCCTCGTGAAGAAGGACGGAACGCTACGTTTCTGCGTTGACTGCAGGCGGCTAAACAGCGTGACTAAAAAAGACGTCTATCCACTGCCCCGCATCGATGATTTACTCGGCAGACTGCGAAGCGCCAAGTATTTTTCATCTATAGATTTGAAAAGCGGATACTGGCAGATTGAAGTTGATGAACGAGATCGCGAGAAAACTGTCTTTGTTACACCGGATGGTCTGTATGAATTCAAAGTGCTCCCTTTCGGCTTGTGTTCTGCACCTGTGACATTCCAAAGAATGATGGACACTGTTCTCACCATTCTGAAGTGGCATACTTGCCTCGTTTATCTTGATGACGTCGTCGTATTTTCGGCGACCTTTGAAGAACACATGAATCGTCTGAAGACTGTGCTGGACGCTCTCCGCGCCGCTAATTAACCTCACGCTGAAGCCAGAGAAATGCCACTTCGGTTATGAAGAACTTGAGTTTCTCGGCCATGTTGTGAGCGCGGATGGCGCTCGGCCTGATCCTGACAAGACCACCGCCGTAGCCTCGTTTCCTGTTCCTCGTGACAAGAAAGCAGTCCGTCGCTTTCTGGTGCTCTGTGCATACTATCGCCGCTTCATCGCCAATTTTTCTAGGATGGCCGAACCTCTGACTCGCCTCACACGAGAAGATATACCATTTGCCTGGAATGAAGAGCAGGACGCGGCTTTCATCGAGCTGCGGGACCGTTTTCAGACACCACCAGTTCTTGCTCACTTTGACGAGAACGCGGATACTGAAGTCCATACCGACGTCAGCAACGTGGGTCTTGGCGCCATCCTGATCCAACACCAAGAGGGCACAGAGCGCATGATAGCTTACGCCAGCCGTACTCTTTCACGCGCAGAAGCAAACTACTCCACCTCAGAGAAAGAGTGCCTTGCAGTGGTATGGGCGACCACGAAGTTTCGGCCTTACCTCTACGGTGGCCTGTTCAAAGTAGTGACCGACCATCATTCATTGTGCTGGTTGACTAATATACGAGAACCCGCTGGGCGACTCGCACGATGGAGCCTTCGTCTGCAAGAATTCGATCTGACCATCGTATACAGATCAGGCCGCAAGCACGAAGATGCTGATTCGTTGTCGCGTGCACCCACCGATGTTTGTGATCCGGCCGCTGAGGATTACAGCGGATCCCTTGGGGCCCTCACCGCAACGGACTTGACCGTACGACAGCGCGAGGATGCCGAAATCCGCACAATCATCGAAAACTTCGAAGGACGCAACTCTCCCATACCTGGACGCCTTTCTCGCAGTCTCTCGTCCTTCTGCCTTCGAAATGGTGTCCTGTATAAGAAAAACTCGAACAGCAACGGCAAACCCTACCTTCTCGTCATACCTACTGACATGCGCGACGACATTCTTCTTGCCTGCCATGACGAGCCCACATCTGGTCACTTAGGCTCCTCACGAACTCTTGCTAGAGTTCGACAGGCGTACTACTGGCCCAAACTTTCTACATCTGTAAAGTGCTACGTCAAGAGTTGTTGTGAATATCAACGCCGGAAATCCCCGCCACTGAAGCCCGCGGGGCTGCTGCAACCGATCGCACCACCCAGGGCACCATTCGATCAAAAAGGAATGGATTTACTCGGACCTTTTCATTATCATCCTCCAGGAACAAGTCGATCGTAGTCGCCACAGACTACTTAACCAGATACGCCGAGACAAGGGCTCTACAACGCGCTACGGCTGCCGATGTTGCCCAGTTTTTTATAGACCAGATCGTTCTTCGACATGGAGCCCCATCGTACGTGATCACTGACAGAGGCACAGCTTTCACGGCCCAGCTGATTGACGACGTATTCAAGCTAAGCAACACGAGCCATCGCAAGACCACTGCATATCAACCGCAGACCAACGGGTTGACGGAACGATTGAACAAAACCATCGCCGACATGTTATCCATGTACGCCGATGTACAACACAAGACGTGGGATCAGGTTCTACCGTACGTAACATTTGCGTACAACTCTGCCTCCAGGAGATAACGCGATTCACGCCGTTTCGTCGTGTCTATGGACGTGAGGTTCAGACCATGCTGGATGCGATGCTTCCACACGATTACGACGCGTTGCTCACCCCTGACGCTGAGCAATTTACGCAGTACGCCGAAAAAGCTCGCCAACGGGCACGCCTACACATCATGCAACATCAGAGTGTGGATGCACGCCGCTACAATCTTCGCCATCGCCAAGTGGAATACCACCCGGGCGATCAAGTTTGAGTGTGGACTAGAGCACTGCACGGGCCGATTTTTTCAGCCCGGGCCCAGCCCGGGCCCGTTTTTACGTTGGGCTGCCCGCCCGAGCCCGATCAAAACTTTTATGGTGAGACCCGGGCCCGGCCCGGGCCCAGAAATAATCTACGTTACCCGCCCGGCCCGGCCCGGCCCGCCACCCTTTTACCTTAGGCCCGAACCCGGCCCAAGCCCGGCTCGATACCGGCCCGAACCCGGCCCGAGACCGAAAAATACTTGCTTTTCAGAGTTGAGACGCCCGAGAATAACTCGCTGCACGTTACATGCACACCACCAGAAAGCCCGAGCCCGGCCCGGGCCCGCGTCAAAAAACCCGAGCCCGACCGGGCCCGGGTCAAAAGCACACGCCATGCCCGAGCCCGTAAAAAAAAACTGCTCTACCCGGCCCGGCCCACGGCCGAGCCGGGCCCGCGTGCGTTCACTCCCCGTGAAAGCGCGCGCCCCTCGCGCCCTTTCACTCGCACATACAGCGTTCGGCGCGCGGCGACGTTCCGCCGCCTGGGCCTCCCCTCTGGCAAGGAGGAAGATCTCCTCTTCCCCGGCCGACACCACCTTTCTGCACTTCGAGGCGTCGTGGAGTTCCTTGACTCGTCAGGGCTCTCCGCACGCCTCTAAGGACATTTCTACAAGCGGGAAGGCCTCACGGCCTCCCACCCCACCCCGGGCCTGACCGGCCTGGCACAACACCCCTGCAGACTCTGCAGCACACCAAGGCCTTCCATCTCGGCCTGATACGTGCCGCCTATGCCTGCCGGTTTTGCTTCGCCCAGCCATGGCGACTCCACTCTATCCCTTCTTTCGCTCCCACTTACCCCTCCCCGTTGGCGCTGAGCCGTGCTCCCTCAAGGGCTGCAGAAGATAGCGTCAACCTTTCCCTTTCCCTCAAGAACCACTTATCTTATCATCGGCGACGATTTCATCTCCACTGACGTCATACGGAACCTCACGGCGACGGCGACGACGATGGCGACGCCGACGGCAGAAATCTGCTTTTGAGTATCCATATAATTGCTATCGCAATAAAACTGCTCTACCCGGCCCGGCCCACAGGCCGGGCCGGGCCCGGGCTTTCGGGTAAGCCCGAGCCCGTGCAGTGCTCTATTGTGGACGCCGGTGCGCCGCCAGGGGTTGTCAGAGAAACTGCTCAGTTGCTACTTTGGATCCTACAAGGTGCTGCGTCGCCTTAGTGACGTGAACTACGAGGTTCTCCCGGATAGTGCCATATCGCCTCAGCGTCGAAGGCACCACTCTGAGATTGTGCAAGTTGTCCGACTCCAACCTTATTTCGCGCGATAGTGCGACACATCTGAACTTTATGACTTAGTTTCTCTTTTTTCTCACCCTCACCCCCACTTGCGCATACTTTATGTTCGTTCCCTCTTTTTTTTTCCCTCTACCTACGTCGACTAGCACAAGCATCGGGACGATGGCCGGTTTTTTTTTTTTTTTTTTTTTTTTTTTTTCACAGGCGGAAAAAGCCACCAGGTCAAGCTGCGGCGAGCGCGAGCCAGTATTCAGGCAAGGAGAGAGGAAGAAGTTTTCGTTTTGGGGTCAGTCATCTTCTTGCTAGTGCTCGTCTCTGCCGGTGCAGTCCTTCTTGCTATAAAGGCCTTCCGTTGCACGTGACAATATATATAAAGAAGTGCAGGCGCAGGTAAAAAAGCAGAAACAAACGTTTTATTTTGCCGTTTCGGCAGGAGTTTCGCTTTCATCAAGAGTAATAAAAAATGATGAAAGCCGGACCCCGGCCAAAAATTCGAATTCAATTGTTTGTTTTTGCTTGTTTACGCGCGCCTGCACTTATTGCAATGTATTAAACACCAGATCCGAACAACTACTTGCTTCATATACACGCGCTTATAAGCTCTCCCATCTGCTCTCTACCACGTGACCAGCTTCGCACACTTCAAACACGCACACGCTTTTACACGTGGACAATTCTAACGCTAACACAACAAAACGTTGCTGGGCTACCATTACAAAGGCCGGAGCCCTCCTAAGTAGCTGAGGCTTCGTCCATGCCTTGCAGGTGGTCTACTGATAATGGTGGCATCGTTAGCAACAAAGCCATCGTACATTTCTTCACCTCTTCCTCCCCGCTTCCCGTCAGCTTTCCCATCCTATGCAAGAAAAGAGCACTACGCCGACGCAGCCTTTAGACTTCAGCTTGTCACAGCAAGAGCGTCTTAACTTAAATTAGTATGGCTTCGTGGTGATCAAAGTGGGAGGCGAAAGGCAACACGATGCATCGCTCTGTCCTGTCAGCTATCGGCCCATGGGTCCGGCGCCTTTGTACCTTCGCTTCCTTCAGTAGAGCATACGAGCTGTAGGTAAAAGTGCAAAATGCGTGCGCAGGAGTTCAGAAAAGCATTTTATATCATAAAGAATAAGAAGGCTTGTATTATTCAAGTATTTATAATTTCGTGTAGCACTGGACCACTTGGTTTTGGAAAAACTGCCGTGAGTTGGTCATATTACTGATTTGCAAGACGACTGCAAAGTTCCGTTTTACTTATCTGTAGTGAGGTCTGGGCACATTGATGTTTATTTTTATATAAGTTGTCTGCTCTAAATAAACGTTACTTGCGATATAATGATTATCGTGCGCCTGCATTTTTTCGCCCGATCTGACGATGTTCTTTCGTGCAGTGTGAGCACGTCAAGTATGTTATGTAATTCATGTGGGAAGCACATGTGTGCATGCATACGGCTCCAGTGCACGCAATTTCTCTAAACCCTCAGTAAACGTACTGAGCCCTTTTCATGGGAAGAATATAATAGAGATACTACACATGTGCTGTCGAACGAGAGTGTAACAAAGAACTTTAATACCAACAAAAATAAAAGGCGCCTGTTTATCTCAGCCTGGTCAAGCAGCCCCAACCGACTTAAGTGCATTGTAGCTTAATTGTAGAATACAAAAAAATAAAGAAAGGGGAACAGAAATAGAACAGTAGGTAGTTATAAATAGAGAGAACTAGAAACTGTTAAGGCTTACTGCGCGCTTTTAGCGGACTGAGGCTTCCGCCCTGACATTGTGTAGTGCTGTCAGAGTCCATCGTCCCCGTTTTAGCTTACGTGCACAAATGTGTGGGACAATGCGCAGCAGTTTATCACATGCGTCATCATGATCTGGTAAGCAGGTGGGTTTTTCGTCCTTAGAACTGCCAAGCTGTATTGATTATATCGCTCTATCTTTTGTTGAGTTCCTCGCAGTGCAGCACAGTGTTCGGAGGCGGA
Organism: Dermacentor silvarum; assembly: GCF_013339745.2. Classification (NCBI taxonomy): domain Eukaryota; kingdom Metazoa; phylum Arthropoda; class Arachnida; order Ixodida; family Ixodidae; genus Dermacentor; species Dermacentor silvarum. Next base: position 70,289,915 of record NC_051161.1, read on the forward strand.
TGTTGGGATTCAGATAATAAAGGATCTTTGCATTGATTTGATAGGCTTTGGTTCATGTGCTGTGCAAAATAACGCACGAGATAGGAGTAATAAAATAAAAATATTCACCATGCCCTAACCGCAAACCGCGCGTCCAATTCTTTTATAGCGCAGGGGTGGTTTTAGCACATGATTTGGAGTTATCACTTCGCAATAAAATAGTGACCGTCTTGTGTTTACAAACCTTCTACCAAGGCTGGTTGTATTAAATATTATCTAAAGGTGTTTATCTGGCAGAGCTCGGAGCAGCGCGACGTCGATGACGGTCAGGGTAGTCACAGCTTCCAAGCACGAGAGCCGTTGCCGAGCAAGAGCGCTCGACCCACTAGCGTTTAGATCCAGTAGTGCTGAACCCACTAGCGACTCTCTTCTTCGCAACAATCACCCCTGGGAGCAATAAGGGAGCCGTCCGACGACCTAACAGCTCGTCACGATGAGCGGGTCGTAGTATGGCTTTAGATGGTCGACATGGACAATGTCTCGTCCACGGCGGCGCATGTCTGAAGATGGCTGAACTAGTTCTATTACATAGTTCACTGGAGGTGCGCGTTCGATGACACGATAAGGGCCTTCATACTTCGGAACCAGTTTGGATGAGAGGCGAGGGGCAGTGAAAGGGACTGAGAGCCACACGAGCGCTCCCGGATTGAAGGTGACCGTGGAAATGGCGTCACCGTGAGTGCTTCTCGGGCGCTCTTGATCATCGAAAGTAAAGGCCCGTGCGAGGTCGCGGCACTCTTCTGCATGTCTGACCGTGGCAGAAATAGGCACGCACTCGGATGCATACGGCCGGTACGGTAGAATTGTGTCGATGGTGTGCGAACGGTGCCAACTATACAGTAAGAAATAGGGTGAAAATCCAGTGGTGCTCTGCGTAGCGGTGTTATACGCTTAGGTTACGAAGGGCAGAATGGTGTCCCAGTTCGTGTGGTCGGAGGCAGCGTACATTGAAAGCATGTCGCCGAGCGTACGGTTGAAGTGTTCTGTGAGGTCATTCGTTTGAGGGTGGTACACCGCAGATGTGTGATGAACAACGTGGCCCTCTGAGAATGGCTTCAAATACATCCGACAGGAAGACGCTTCCGCGATCGCTGAGCAGTTCTTGAGGTGGACCATGCCGCAGAATGAATCGGCGAAGCAGGAATGTGGCAAAGTCGTGGGCTGTAGCTGCCGGGAGGGCGGCCGTTTCGGCGTATCGTGTGAGGCAATCGACTGCAACAATGGCCCAGTGGTTACCAGCTGATTTCAAAGGAAATGGTCCATACAGATCGATTCTAATGCGACCGAACGGCCAGTTAGGGCGAGACCGGCTGGCGAGAGCTGGGGTGAAGATTTCTGGCGCTGGAAGTCGGCGCATGAGCAAACGAACTTTTGAACGTAGGTGTACATTCCTCGCCAGTAGTAGCGTTGTCGGAGGCGCTGGTAGGTATTGAAAAGTCCCGAGTGCGCACACTGTGCATCAAAGTGGAATGATGCGCAGATTTCAAAACGCAAGCTTCGAGGTACTACTAATAACCACTGGCATCCGTCAGAGGTGTAATTGCGTCGGTGAAGCAGGTCGTCGCGAATGGAGAAATGGCGTTGCTTGACGGTGCAACGCACGAGTGGTTGGCTGCGATGACGGATCAGGAAGGAAGTCTATGATGGAGGCAATCCAGGGGTCCTTGCGCTGCTCGGAAGCGATAGTCCCAATGTCGATGGAAGGTACGTCAAGCTGGGATAGCCAGCAGCATCCATTGTCGTCAGGCAAGAGAGAACATGAGAGGGCGTCAGCGTCAGCATGCTGGCGTCCATTGCGGCACAGTTGGCGGATATCGTAATCCTGCAAGGAAGTGCCCAGCTGGCGAGATGGCCTGAGGGATCCTTCAATTATGACAGCCAGTATAGTGCTTGGTGGTCATGACGACATCAAATTGGCGACCACACAAATAGGGCCGGAACTTAGTAAGCGCCCAGATGATTGCCAGACTTTCTTTTCCGTAACGGTAATTGGTCTCGGCTTTAGTAGCAAAGGAAATGGCTATGCGCAAACAAAACACGGACACAGTAGTAGACACGGACGATGTGATCACAGCTGTTGTACATACGTCATTGAGAGTATATAGTGACAACGTAGGAAAAAATAAAGTCCCTTGAAAGTTTGCGCTGGGCCGTGTCTACTACTGTGTCCATGTTTTGTTTGCGCATAACCATTTCCTTTGCAAGTATGAACCAACTCGCCCCGCAGAAAGTTTTACTCGGCTTTAGTAAGCGTACGGTTTACATATGCCACAACATATTAAGGAAACCCTTGTTTGCGCTGCGCTAGGATAGCGCCGAGACCAACAGCGCTGGCATCTGTGTGTATACAATAACGAAACAACTGAAATAACGAGAGAGCATGACCACTCTTCTTTTACTGAATAATTTTAAATTTTAACTACCGCGAATCGATGACGATATCGATAGCCTACAAAGAGCAGAATTATTTCCATCTCTAGATTTACGCTCCGGCTATTGGCAAGTACCCATGGCTCACATCGATAGGCCGAAGACAGTCTTTGTGATACCCGACGGCTTATACGAATTTAACGTCATGCCGTTTGCACTTTGCAATGCGCCACCAAACTTTGAACGCAGGATGGACACAGTTCTGCGTGGTTTGAAGTAGCACACGTGCTTATGTTACCTAGACGACGTTGTTTTTGCGCCTGATTTCACCATGCACCTTCAACGCCTCCGGCGTGTTTTAACGTGCCTAACAAACGCTGGCCTACAACTGAACCTAAAGAAGTGCCGATTTCCAGTGCGGCAGCTCACGATACTAAGTTACGTAATCTCGAAGAATGGAACCCTACCCGATCCAGCCAAAGTTCGTGCCATCGCCGAAGTCCCTAAACCTACGTCCGTCAAAGAACTGCGCAGTTTCGTAGGCTTGTGTTCCTACTTCAGGCGCTTCATTCAAAATTTCGCCGCTGTCAAAGCGCCCCTGACGAAGCTCCTTGGAAGCAACGGACCCCTCCATTCGTGGTCGTCCGAGTGCGACGAGGCGTTCGCAAAGCTCCGTCGTTTGCGGACTCTCCTCCCATTTTGCGCCACTATATATGACCCAATGGCACTAATTGAGGCCCTGCCAAAAGTGGGAGCAATATGTAGCGCTAATCTTCATGTGACCTTGCTTTGACACGCTTATTTTGTGATGGATGACATGACACCTTCAAAAGCAAATTACGGAGGTGATCGTCATAAGCCCATGAATTGGCGTCGAAAGACGCCGGCGTGGGTTGGCTCGAAATGGATTTCCGCCGCCAGAGGTCTTTGGCGTCACCCAAAAACACGCTAGAAGTGAAATTTTTTTTTCATGGCAGTGTCTTCCTTAGCGAGTAACCCCCTCTTTTCCGTATTGAGTATCCGGGTTGCCAACCTTTCTTTTGGGCCGATTCCGGAGATGGTGTCATCTAATAATGTTTGCCGATCCCGAACATTGTGCTTCCTAAAAGTGTGGGCCGTTGCTGTAGGCTTGTGCAGTCTATCGATGGGAAGCCATCCCGAATGTATTGCAACATAAGCATTTCAGCAGTATGCTAGCCCTTGTACGCCCTTTACGTGAGGGTGATGCGACAGAGTGCCATGAGCAATGATTCAACCCCATTCTCACCGCTACAACATGGACGCTGAGACACAGCCAGGATTGAACGACAAAACATCACACTGCGTTGAGCAGCCGGTCAACAATTTTCTCTCCTGTGCTGCTGCTTTAGCCAATGCAAATCATCCTGATAAAAAATATCCTTTGTCCGTTGACTCATGCACTTTAGCACTGAGGATTACTGTGCGAAGCGTTAACGTTAGGTTTATGAACCAGTAATCGAAACTGTGTATACAAGAATGACGAAAGCAGGATGAAGTCTCCAGAACTTTCGGAGCTTTCTTTTCTGGCAATCTTTAATTGCCGTACTAAAGTACTAAATTGGACTTCAAACTGGAATAAGAACCTGCCGATGCAACCTCAATTTTATACGTTGCGATGCTTTCTTCCATCCCAATTTAAAGCCTGTATACCCGCTATTTACGCACGTGAAAGCTGTTTGTTGATGTTCAATTTCAATATGCGATATGCGAAGTTCAATGATGCGTTGTGGTGTCTATCGCTGTCCCTACTCTCTCCTTTCTTTTTTGTCTTTTCGTAAGCGTGAGTTATTCCATTTGCGTGAAAAAGAAAGTTACAAGCAAGCATATCCAGTGCTCGTGAAAGCTATATTTTCTGACGTACATTCTTCGATAACTTTACACTTTGAGAAAAAATGCACGTTCCAGTGGTATGCAGAAGTCTATCATACTATACGTATCTCCACGAGTAGAACGAGGACATAAAGTCGCCAAGACATCGGCTTATGGAGATAGACAATTATTGGACACAATTTGATGAAAGCATAGGAAGACGGCTCTACGAAGGCAAGGAGCACCTCGCAGTGGAGGTGACCTCATCTATTTCAGAACATAACCGACGCTTGAACTCTCGATAGTCAAGTTCTTGCCTATTCAGCCTCTTGCCTTACAAAGCCCAATTTGCAAGGTGAGCAAGCAAAATCCAGCAATTAAGGGTTCATGTGCCGCATTCACCTTAAAACATAAAACCTAATGCTCATGCATTCATCACATACCTACGCATTGTTAGTCGACGTCGAAAATAGGTTTTTCGTGCACGTCCCAAGCGGAACATAATACAAAAAGCCCAGAGTAAGGCGTTTTCCGTACCAGTCACATAGTGACCAAAACCTTGTTGCTCGTGGACAGAATCTCTTATTTTAGCAAGAATTGTGTATTTTGCAAAGCGGTTAGAAAGTTAAGCCGGTGTTTTAGGTCACACGATATGAAAAAAGCGTACATCCTTCATGCAATTCATGGGACAGCTTTCATGGAATCCAAATGACTATAACAAAGACCGCCTCCCCATCCCAAAAGCAACATAAACAAAGCACGTAAGTAGAGTAATGTGTCTATTCAACTACACCACCTTGACTTCAGCAAAAAAAAAAAAACAGTGGAGAAGGTGTGTCAGGGTGTTGTATAGACACAAGGACAACGCTGGTTGGCAGAAATATAAAAAGAACTAGGTCATCTAAAAATATTGCTCACTTTCTCTGAAAGAAAGTGCTGCTCCAGTGGTGTTCGTCTTCTTTAGTGAGCCAGCACAGAGCGATCCTGTGGGACATATCTACACTTCATGGGGGACTGCTTTTTCTTTTTTGTTTGTTTCATGCCAAGCAAGCTTGCGGTTGCAACGTGGCTACTTACACAACAGCTGTATGCTGCAAAAAAAAATGACTTCGTTTGAAATGGAAATGGAGTCGCATTGTGCCACATTGAAGGCCATCATTCAGGACCAATTGAAATGGCAGTGTTTTCTAAAGCGCCGCTCGAATCGGCACTGCAAGCTGCGGCGTCACCTGTGATTCGGAGCAACGAGCCATGTCACAGATCTCTGAGGTCTATGCCAGCTTGCGTGGGAGTCATACGACGCTCGATAGAGGTTAACAGGTGCGGCACCTGTGGCGGTAGCTCAGTGGCTATCGGTTTCCCCTGTTGAGAACGAGGTCCCGGATTTGCTCGGCGCCGCGTCGCTGGCATAGCGATGGTGGCGGAATGCGAAAACGCTCGTATGCTGTTTATTTGGCGCGCCTTAACGAATCCCAGGTCGTCAAACTTAATCCCGAGCGCTCACTACGGCGTGCCTCAAAATTAGAATGTGATTCTGGCATGTAAAGCCACAGAGTAAAAAGAAAATGACAGCTATACGACGATACGGCGTGCTGGGAAAAATACCTGCTGGATGCGCGTCGGGCCATGTTCGTTACACGCCAAAGTTATGCTACATGGGAGCCGGCCGAACGTAAAAGTGCTCCGGCCACGGCTAAATGTCGCCACACGTTTTAGAAATTAAGACACCAGAAAGAAGCCAAAGCAAGTTAGAAAGAATCCCTCGAGAAGAGGCTGTTTGTTGTCTAATATATGAATTTTTTTTAAATATCCCTGTAGATCTTGGCGAACGTATTTTTTATCGCCTACATGGCATCCACGGGACAAGTCATTTTTAAATGCATGTTGCATAATGAGCAAACAAACCTGCTTATTTTTTACTGGGTTTTCTGAGGATGTACCCGTCGTATTAATTGTTTGTGGTGGAGGTAGTGAGTGTCCAAGTTGCCGCGTTGACCCCATCTTTATGTGGATCTTACCACGAGTGGCTATGAACAAGGGCACATCGTAAGCCATGTGGTTTGACTGTGTCCCCACCGGGGTTTGTTTCCACCGTAGCCATCACGGATTTATTTTTTTAGTTTTGAAGTAGCCTCCAACTGCAGGTAGATGTGTTCTAGGATTCTGCCGTGCTTGGTCTCCGTACGTGCTTAGGATCACTTGATGGTGAATGTGGCTCAAATCGTTAAGGTAACTTTATCTAATGTGTTCAGCATACAACCTGATGCTGATAAGCATTACGTCAATTTTTATTCAAGATAAAGGAAAAAATTATTTTCTCTGAGTGATAAACCACTCAATTACGTGAAACAAATGAGCCCGAGAAAGGTGCTTCGAAATATACGTTCAAATTATTAATTTCAGTTTGACGTTTCAACAAAGGGGAAATGAGGAAGAGTTAAACGTCGTTCACAAATTCACACTTAATAAACCAGAAGTAAATTTTATGGACGGTTACAATGTTGAATTTCATAAGACTAGATTCTTCCATGTATTGGAGCTATGCTTCGGTTCTGTAGCATCTAGCAGCTGAGTTTGTCGCAATGCAGTCCAACATACTCGAGACTGAATAAGCTTTTTTTTGAGATCTCGATCACTGTGTTCTCTTCCTCTTTCTTGCAAATTTTATTTTCGTGCATGCTTCTTTCGATTTGTCCTCTTTTTTATAAGGGTTTCATTGAACTGCTAGATTCAAGATCGCTTCGTGAACCAACCGCGGTGCTTCTTCGTAATGCGCAGCTAAAGCTTGGGCATTGTTCGCTTTGTCCGCGACATTTTAGTGTGTTCGTTTTCTACTGAACTTTCCGGAAGGTAAAACTACAATCTGAAAACAACATGTTTACACTTTCAAAACACTCTTCCTAACCACCTGGTTTTTCCGCAAGGAGGGCCTCATATGCACAGGGCCTTATCTAAGAACAATGCCGAAGCAGTGCGCTTCTTAAAAATAGAAAAGTATGCAGGGGAACATTTGCACAGAGCTTTCTATTCTTGTGATTTTTTAAAATTCGCCTCAACCTTCACTTCCATGCAGCCCACCCAGTTCCTCCTTACACAGTCTAGCAAACAGCCGGCCCTCACCTACGAACACCTTTGTTGTTTGGATGGGAAAGTGGTGACTCATAAACGATAGTCAACACTTCTGGTCATTTACTGCGGTTAAGCAGCATTCTAAGCATGAAGACACGTGACGTTCGCGACGTAAAAGATTATCCGACGCAATCATCCTCTATATTTGGAGTGTAAACAAGAAGTGCACTTATGAAAGACGTCTTCTGTGTGGCACAAAGCAATGTGAAAACTGCGTTTAATCATTTCATACAGGAGCTGGATGTTTGCTTACCTATGATTAACTTACATAGGCAAATGCTTTGCTCACTGTCACTATCATAAGTTATCCCTTGGTCTATTCTAATTTCTCTAAATCTGCGGCCCTAGTAATCATTTACCGTGTCATTGTTTATGTGTTCGTGATGCAATAGATTTTTTTTCTTATTCTTGTTGCCCTTGACATTCTGCCATTTCGTCTTTGGAAATACACATGAACAATAAGGAATGGTTCTGCAGCCTGTGACACGTAGCCGGTGAAGGATGCTGGGATTGCAGTTCAGAGACGTATATATACCCAGCATAGCGGCCAGCTCAGATCACAACGCTCGGCCAGTGAGCGTTGATAAAGGGGAGAAACGGGCTTGTCCACCATGCAGGGAAAATTTCTCGCCGTCGTCTTCGGCGTCCTGTGCTCTGGTGAGTATTCAAGCTCGGAGGGAATTCGTCGAGGTTGAAAAATATTAAAACTTTTACTTTATTACTCAGCCCTAATTTATTACAAGTTTCCATTACTAAACGCTGCCCGCAGTGTTCGTTCTATCACACTTACTATGACGTGTAAGAAGCAAAGAAATAGATAAGCATCTTGTTGCATATCTTATTCTAACTTGTAGCAGTAAACGAAATGGTAAGCAATAAAACAGTAAATGAAAGCGATAGCCTGTGTTTCGACATTTCGCTTTTCCGTTGTAAGTTAGAAGGGGGAAAATGTCCTAACGTGGGCTCTGAGCACGTCAAGCTAGATGTAGTTCATACGTCGCGTAATAGCTGATAGTCATGTTCAGAATAAAGTATGCATGTGAAGCTATTTCTGCTTCTCTAACTGAGAAAGATATGATCCACCTTGCTACATATTACTTTCAGACGAGTAATATGTAGAAATGCAGAGTTCATGAGGCTACACTGTCCAGCTCAAGAGTGAAGCGATAATATTTTATCTTTAGTTAACACCCACGCGCAAGTAAGCAAGGACAGATTCTTAGAGTGTGTTGTCCTAGATAGTAAACAGGAATTGATTCTTACATTTCTTTCTTTTCTATTTTCAGCCTTTGCAGCCAGAGCTGCTGCATTTCTGCAGGGATCAGGGCTCGGTAGTTTCGGGTTAGGTGGAGGCTACGGTGGCCTGGGAGGCTATGGTGGCCTGGGAGGTTACGGTGGCCTGGGAGGCTACGGTGCACTGGGAGGTTACGGTGCACTGGGAGGTTACGGCGGCCTTGGAGGCTACGGTGGTCTCGGAGGCTACAGCGGTCTCGGAGGCTACAGTGGTCTAGGAGGCTTGTATTCACTTGGAGGTCTCTCGGGTCTCGGCGGTGTCTCGGGACTGGGAGGCCTTTCTGGTCTAGGAGGTCTTTCGGGTCTTTACGGAGGAGGCTATCAGGGTCTCTCTGGACTCTATGGAAGCTCCCTTGGTTTGACGGGCCTTAGCGGAGGCGTCCGAAGACTTGGGGGCCTGTACGGCCTTGGCGGTTACAGTGGCTTGGGAGGACTTTCCAGCTGGAATGTTGGGTACCCAGGATCACAGTGGGGTCTTCGTAGCCTAGGTCTATCAGGCTCGCTCGGGGGATATCCTGGTCTTGGTGGACTGTCAGGATTGTACGGTGGTTACTCACGTCTCGGAGGCCTTTCTGGACTGACTGGAGGCTACTCCGGACTGCTCAATGGCGGTTACTTGGGTGGCTCCACGGGGCTTCTCGGGTTCTCTAGCCCATCTGTATACTCATATGGTAGCTCACTGGGCTCCTTAGGCTACCCTGGTTCCTTGGGAGGTCTTTCGGGAGGAATTAGAGGGCTACGAGTGGTAGGTAGCTATCCTGGAGTGTCTGGAAGCTACGGGAACTCTCTCGGTTTGTCAGGCCTCTACGGAGGTTACTCAGGCCTTGGAGGTTTGTCCGGAATCTTGGGAGGTTACTCTGGCTTGACAGGTCTCTCGACTTCCTATGGTGGATATCCAGGAGTCTTGGGTGGACTTGGTGGTCTCGGAGGATCGGCAGGACTCTACGGTCGAGGATTCGGACTCTCTGGTTCGCTCATGGGTTATCCTAGCCTTAGTGGACTGTCAGGATTGTACGGCGGTTACTCACGTCTCGGAGGCCTTTCTGGACTGACTGGACGCTACTCCGGACTGCTCAATGGCGGTTACTTGGGTGGCTCCACGGGCCTTCTCGGGTTCTCTAGCCCATCTGTATACTCATATGGTAGCTCACTCGGCTCCTTAGGCTACCCAGGTTCCTTGGGAGGTCTATCCGGAGGACTTAGAGGGCTACGAGTTGTCGGTAGCTATCCTGGAGTGTCTGGAAGCTACGGGAACTCTCTCGGTCTGTCAGGCCTCTCCGGAGGTTACTCAGGTCTTGGAGGTGTGTCCGGCCTCTTGGGAGGCTACTCTGGCTTGACAGGCCTCTCGACTTCCTATGGTGGATACCCAGGAGTTCTGGGTGGACTCTATGGCCGTTATCCCGGATACTCTAGTTTACTAGGAAGCTCCTCCGGCCTGACGGGTCTCTCGGGCCTATCAGGGCTTCTTGGAGGATACTCTGGCTACTCCGGCCTTTCCGGCCTTTCCGGCTTTCCGGCTTTCCGGCCTTTCAGGCCTTTCCGGTCTTTCCGGCATGTTCGGAGGCTACCCGCGCTCCTTCGGCCTCTCTGGGCTATATGGTAGCGGGCTTGGTAGCTCATTTGGATATGGTTCGCTTGGAGGTCTTGGATCTTACGGCAGCTCCTTTGGATACCCTGGCTTGTCTGCTCTCCCCGTCTCTTCTGGAGCCGGCTCGATGGGGTATGTATTAAGGATTTTGTCTTGCATCCAAGTTTTTCAAGATATGTACTGATGAGAGTTGTTATCAAGAAAAGGAAGAAGGGCAGTACATTCGTTCACTAGCCCTAAGGTGGGATTCCTCCAGCGCTAAAATTTCATAAAAAACAAGAAAAGCAACTCCTTGTAACCGGAAGTATGGGTACACATACAGTTCACTTGTTCCGCTGGGCTCAGAAACCTTAGATGTTAACTTCCGAGCTGAAAACTTGCAAAATGGAGTACATTTTACGGCTTCTATTTTAGTTCTTCTGAATCCATGTGCACATTTATAGGAACTTCCACACAACTCGGTGAACCCAATATTAAAAAAATCGCCCCGAGTTTAATTATTTCCGCCATTACATATTAACGTGCAGGCAAATGACAGCCTATAAAAAAACACAAGGTAGATGTGTACTTCAGTGAGGCTTGTTGACTTCTTGGAAAATGTCTTCGTGAATGGTGCATTTTCGCAGAACACTGTCTTTGCCTCGTGTAGAATTTGTTACACAGCTCATGGCTGCCATCGGCATGGCATGCTCTTGAAAGATTAAATTCTGTGTCACCATGTATGGAACTTGTGATAAGCCTTGGGCCAGACATGTTAGTAATCTCTTCTATTCAATCATTCTCTCGATCATCATTGTGACCGTACAAGAACTTTCTTGTCCTAGCGGAATTAAATTGTAACTATGCGAAAAAGTTATGAATGAATCACTTTGCTTGTAATGGGTTGGTCTTTGGAACACAGCCCATCATTAATGTAGCAGCAATAAAAATAGGAACTTCGGATTGTGTACAAATGACAGTTGAAATGAGACGCTCCATTACGATATATATATGCAGGGTGTGCCAACTATCCTGCAGCAAGCTTTAAAAATATGCAAATGCCCCGTACTGCACAGCACTAAGGTAATGCTGTTTGCCGTCGCTTGGATATCGAGTGCATTTTTGCTTTCCGCCTAATTATATAATTAGTCGTAATAAATAATCAACTTCTCAAATATTATAAGTAGATTAAAAGGTGTCAATGAGAATATTGTAGAGCAACATGAGAAACAACCGATACAGCTTTCTAGTGCTCAGTACGTGCTACATAAAAGTGTTTTTCCGAGTGTTAAAGTAGCCCGCGAATACACACAAAGTGCCTCGAGTGGCCAGTCGCGCGGCCATATTGCGTGTATTTGCGGGCTCCTTTCACGCGCGGAAAAACACTTTTATGTATCATGTATTGAGCACCAGAAAGCTGGAACGGCAGTTTCTCATGTTGCTCTACAATATTCTCATTGACACCTTTTAATCTACTTATAATATTTGAGAAGTTGATTATTTATTACGACTAATTATCTAATTAGGCGGAAAGCAAAAATGCACTCTATCTCCAAGCGACGGCAAACAGCAATACCTTGGTTTTGTCCAGCTACGTGGCATTTCCATATTTTTACATTTTGCTGCATGATAGTTGGGACAACCTGTATATATATATATATATATATATATATATATGAATTGAATAAAAATTTCAATCGTTCATCCACCATTCATTCATTTTTGCAGGGTCCAGAGCATAGTGGCTTAAGAAGCTACGCATTTGCAAGATAGGTTCTTCCGACCACCTCCTCACGTATGTTATCTACTTTTACTGATTATTTGTTTTTAACGTATCACTTTATGAAAAAATGGCTAATATTGTAACGGCCCTGATGAAGATCTGTTAAAGCGCTGCGAAATTCCGAAATGGTACTTTTCAAAAGCTCATAATTTGTATTCCTATTCATCCTATAAGATGACATTCGATGTTAAAGAAGTAATTTAACTACTGTTCTGATTCACATACTTATTTAATTAGGTTGTAATGAGGCAAAGATTACGCATATCCTTACGTTCGAAAGAAGTGATCATCATTAGAAGGGAGATACAGCTTCTGATCTGGGTGAACTTTTATAGTGATTTCAATCTGATGTAGGCGTACGAACTTTGCTGCGATACGAGCACAGATTGTTTAAATGCTTCGAACTTTCTTGATCCGTTACAGATTCAAACTCAAGAATTCCCTACAAAACTAAACAAGGCCTTCGGAAGTGTACCGACGCCTGGGAAACCGTAACAAGGCATCAACGCCTGCTAAGATCCAAAATAAACTGTTTGTGATGAGAATTGTGGACTTCAAGATAATCTTTTCTCATATGTGCTTCCCCTAACGCCACCACTAACTTCCACGCTTGGGTTAGGCAGTTTCATAGCAGCCTCTTTCCCCGTTCTCTCTCCAACTTGGTAGTTTTAAAACGCTCTATCCCTGGTACAATGACTTCTCTTCATCTTTAAGAGGCGAATATCAGAAAAAAAAAAAGGCGGGGGGAGGGTCATTCACTGCCTCATACTTCCGCTGATGCATTGACTACCAAATAAGGAGCAAGTAGAAAACAGATTAGCGTAGCTTGCACTGAAGGTGCAATGCTAGACAGCGGATCTCATGGGCACCTAGCTAGTCCTCGCTTTTGGGCTAGGCTAAGCACTACCGAGTCATCCCCAGCATTTTCCGAAATTTATTGAGCATTGATCGATTATCGATGCTATTGATTCGCTATTGATTGGCTATCGCAAGGAATTGGCCACGTATTTGGGCTAGGAAAAGCACTACCAACTCATCCCCAACATTTCCCGGAATTTATTGATCATTTCTCGCTTATCGATGAGCTATTGATTGGCTATCGATGGGCTATCGCAAGGTATTGGTCACGTATTTGGGCTAAGCAAAGCACTACCAAGTCATCCCCAGCATTTTCCGGAATTTATTAATTAATTATTGATTACCGATTATCTATTGATTGGCTATCAATTGGCTATTGATGACTGACTAAGCTTAAGTAGTCCCAACCATGCTTAGCTAGACTTAGCCAAGTTCTGCTCCGCTAGTTCACAGGGATATGTGCCATTGCACTTGCACCCTTTCTGCGCTACTGCCAGGATCGGCCCACATTTTCTGTACATGACCCACGGACTTGCGGCCGGCATAAACGGCTCTGCTGTTAAAAATAGTTAAGTTCGTTCTGTCGCCCTGTCTGTAGGGTAGTCACAGGAGATGGCTTCGGTCCCATGCAGATCAGGGACCGAACTCACATAGCTTAATGCTAGTAAGTGTTGTATGCCCGAGGCTGTTCGCCTTCGCTAATATAGCCTCAGGATTGGATGGAATTTGTTTTATAAACAAACTAGCGTCAGAGTTAATTGAGTATGGGCCCCGCTCTTATGATGCGAGAGTTTACAAGAGAAGGAACCAGTCCTGCTGTGACTCGCTGTGTTATTTCCTGAGGTGGGCGACTAATGTGCCACAGCTCTACAGTGTCAAACACTATGAATTCCACACCGACCATTGAATCCACAAACTTTTCATTAGTAAACAACGTGTGTCACTGAGAAGCCGCAATCGCGAATGCTATATATTGGTGACGTGATTAGCTGGCACCTGTGCCTACAAGACATTCTGGCGTAGTGCTTGGCGAATACAAGCCGATGTTGGAAGTTTTAATCCTTCTGACGCTTCACGGAAACGATATTGTCACGTTATAGTAGCGGTGAAAAAACAGTCAGCGCCAAAACCTTGAGTCAGGAATATAACTCTTCATTTTTTATGGGGCGGTCTTATGCTCGGAAAAACAAGTAACACTCAAAGCACGGGGACGCCAACCGCGACATCACGGAGTTTCCGGCCTCATACCGAGAGGTTCTTGGTCACTACAAGAAAGAACGCAAGAAATATCCACAACCCCACGGGCGGCTGGACAGGTCCCAGGCAGTCGACCTGAGGCGGTTGCAGACAGGCACTTTCACCAACCCCTACCACCTGCACCGCCTGTGGCCCGCGCGCACCCATCGCCCGGCTGCCCCTGGTGCGAGCACGAACGGGCTGATATGGCCCATATGCTTTGGGAATGTCAACGCCATGAGCAAGAAGCACCAAGAGGAAGGCAGAAGACAACATCAGGACCCTCTGAAGGCGGGCGCCTCACAGAGAGATGGCAAGCCGCCCTCCTCAGCGAGGCACCCGAAGACCAGGAGTGGGCCGTCCAGCGGGCCAGGGCTATTGCCGAGGATCTCGAGAGATTTTTCTCCGGCGATGGACCCCTGGCAGCCTAGCCCCGGGCACCAACAGCCATATCCGTTGGACATATAAAGTTTATTCCTATCCTATCCTCAAAGCACACTGATAGTGGTTAGTGGTCAAGTGCATTGACTGTTTACACAAGACTCATAGTACATTCCAGTTTAATTGCCGGTGCTTAAGTACGTTCTAGCAGTTACCCCACTATTCGCTACTAGTGAGCGGTACCTTTGAAACATTGGCTGGATGGTAAAAACGGATCACTGTGAAAAATATAAATAATGCACGTGCTTTATATGGCTCCTGGTTTGTGCGGATTTCTATCAAGTATCAACTTGGAAATTGAAAGTGTTTGAAATATTTGAGGCAGATATACAGCCTTCTGAGGAGAAGTAAAGCTTCAGCTCGGGAATGGTACGTCGTGGTCCCAGTAACATTACCGTAGGAAACTGTTAAATAACTTCATGCACAATGTTAAGCAATTTTAAAACAATGGTGCCGCATACAAACCTATGCACTAAGGCCCTGCAAAGCATGTTTTTATAGTAAATGCGAACTATGCATATTAAGTAAGAAAGAGGCATGTGGGCTTTTATGGGTCACGGAGCTATGGCAGCGATAGTTTAGTGAAAATTCACTGACCAGGCTGTCTTGTGATTCTTACCGTGATTTTCTTGGTGCTTTGTGGGGACTTTCATTGAACCGCGCACTCTGCTAGTGCTTGGTCCTCTTCGTATTTTGACTTTTTGCCCGCCACGGTTCTCTTCGCCATGCTTTTATCCACAAATAATCTTTCGGTGCGCTGGGTCAAATAAAAGTAAGAAATTTTCTTTTTCAGGATACTGCAGCAGGTGTCATACAACGAGGCGGTGCGGCGACAACACAGATATAAATGAAAGCGTACATGCTACATTTAAAGCACACTGGCATGTAGCGACCTGTTTCCTTGCTACGTGCTCGTTTGCCACTCCTCTTTCGCTGTGCAGAGGCCGTGCTTCAAAACCATTGCGTTCGTGCGATTCTATTGGTTTCTTCTCACCGTCCATCCAAGTTACCGATTGATCTGGGTGACAGCGTGGGCGCGGTTTCAGGCGAACCAATGACGAAGGGCGCAAAGAACGCCAAATGAAAACAATATATATCAACTAGGGTGCCACAATGCCTCATCGCATGGATCATGGTATGTGAATGGATGGTAAGCCGTTGTGGGAGTTTATAGACTAGATAAGGGCTAATGCTTCTATGTGTGTGAGGTACAGCGTGTACGCGTAGCGCCGAGATAGTCATTGCTCGTGTTTCCTTGGTACAGGGATCACAAGGCCACATACGTACGCTTATATGCGCATTGGTTTTGGCTCCAATGTCCCTCATCAAGCATAAGCTCCTGAGCCGACGTTCCGTGGCTGCGCGCCCTGGGTTTGGTTGAACGCCGGCTTCCACTGTTTATCCTTATTGTGAAATGAAAATACTGAAAGCTGATTGCTTGGGTGACTGGGCGTGTCAGAACATTTGGTTGCTGCCTTTACGTTTACATTATTGTCAGATTGCACTGCGGTTGTAATTCGAGCTTTTTATCTCGGTTACTTTTCGCGCCTATACTCGCTGTATTGAGGAGGTGGTCTTGCGTCGAAGCGCAGTGTACCTCTCAGGCCGTTCGCGGATTCTTCTTGAGAAGCGTTACAATTAGGCACGTTCCTGCCGGTTTTGGGAGGTAAATTGTGGGACGCGCTTCATAAACTGGGGTGCAAGTGATCGCTTCAACAATGTTAGCTCTTACAAAAACGCCTATTAGAAGTCTTGATGATTTGTAGCAACTTCCTAGTGATTTTAACGACATCCTATTTACATTTACAATCTACTACCACTTGTTTATATGCACAGTGCCAGCAGACAGCCTAGTTACTTTTTCTAAAGAACGTTTTCTAAATACTGTGTTTAGAAATCGATGTTACTTTTTAAAATGAAAATTTTTAATAGAGCGTCTTCAGAAATTGAAGTTACCTTTTTCCAAAGACAGTTTTCATTAAGACGTTTTTAAATTTTGACGTGACTTTTTCATAAAGACAGTTTTCACAACAATTGCTTCGTAAATTGAAGCTTTCTTCTACGAGCGATTTCAGTGGAAAGCAATTAGTAACATTTTATACTTTCTTCTAAAGACACACTGCAATAGAATATTACTGGGCACTAGTACTTTGTCCCTCAAGCATATTTTCAATTAGACCCAGTTCGACAACGAATTTTTCTATGGCCGTTTCTATGAAACAAGTAGGTAATGCTGCTCGCATTTGGAATGTTGTTCCTAAATCATTATAAGCTACTATATGGAATGCTAAAGGATTACTTGAACACCCAACTTCCCGCACCTCTCAGAGTTGTTTCCACACACTCCAAGGTTCTTCCACAGTTATTTCCTTTGTATATACAAGCTTGTTTCAAATCCAAGTCGGTGACCAAATGCTGACGGAGTGTTACTAAATTGATTAAATAAATGCGTTAGTCAACTGTAAATAGAACTAAATTTTTTAAAGGTTCAACTAGACTAAGTGAATTTACGGTAACGTAAGCACAGTTCAGAAAATTTCCCCCATCCCACCGTTTCCTACACAAAGGAAACGGTGTGATGATAGCGGAGTACTGTGCAGGCCGCGCACTCAATTGTCCATTTACACAGCTTTAGTGCGGCCTTAACACGCACTGCTAATGCACGGCCACCAACTAGCTTTATAACGAGATGATAATCAGGTGCGTGCACTCCGGAATATAAATTTTACGCCCTAAGGAACATGGCTGCACAGTAGCGTCACAGCCTCAGTTAAAAATAGGAAAAATAGGCAAAACTCAGTGTAAGATGGTACTGGAACGCTGTTGCTCAAACATCCAAGTGGCTGCCGAATAAAGCGGTTGCGGAGTGAGAGCAAGTGTTGACCTGAGAAAGTGCACAGGTCGAACACCGAAAAAATGTGAACTCGTTCAAGTGTCAATGGTCTGCGAAATTATTCTGTGAAAAAAAAATTATTCTTACTGTAAAAAAAAAAGTAGTTTTTTCACGTCCCTATTCGCATGCTTTCGTCCTTTCCTGTTGCCGAAGGGTCCTCCACAATGAAGGAAACTAATAGGACGTTGCAGCAAAGCGAACGCAAAGTAACTATGTATGTAAACTAGTCTGCTTTACGGCGATTGTAGGCAGCCATGAGAAAACAGGTTGAAAAGTGATATGTACCATATTATTCATTGATTTCGCTTCATAACACGGCGACAAAGTTCTGAGTTCGGATAACGTTTTGCGGTGGCCTCCACTATTACGGCGTTCCGCGGTTGCAAGAGGCAGGATATCCAAGGCCCTGCTTTTGCCGCGCGTCGGTAACGTCGTAGCCGTCTTGCTTTAGACATTTATTTACTAGGTCACGTTGCCGGGCTAAATGGTTTGGAATCATAATAGACATAGAGCAGCGCAGCACGACAGGGACCAAGAACAAGAAGACGCACACACAGTGCTGTGTATGTTTTTTTCTTATTCATGGTCCCTGCCGTGTTGCGCTGCTCCATGTCTATTATGAACATTTATTAAACTATAAAAGTAATACTACTTGACAAGAATTGGTTTCAGCATTGTCTTTGGCTGGCCGCCACGAAGCGTTTTTTTTTTAGGAAAGCGGCAAGAGCAAATAGATGTTCTTGTGCAAAATAGAATAACCATATAATTTACCCTATAGTGTATTATTTTTTTTTTGTTACACTTGAAGAAAAAAATCGGCTTCAGAACTATAATTGTCTTGAAAAATATTATTGTACTGCCTCTAACAGCATAAAACTTAAGCCGGTTGTATTGTCAGGTTCTTTTTTGACCTCAGCGATAGGGTACATTCCTCCCTGTTAGTGCAGTCCCCAAAGAAGGGTATGCACGCACAAAGGACTGCCACTCCTAGTCACCAAGAAGGAAATGTATCGGTATCATTGAAGCCTCGCAAGATAGACGGGCGTGCACGGTTCGGCGGTGGTCAAGGCGAAGCTGGTGGATAGAAAGAATGTCACATGCCTCTCTCGTACACGCGCACAAATTTGCAAGTGGTCCGAGTCGTGATAGATAAGGAGGCCATCGTCATCAATATCACTTTTTATGCTGCGCCGGTGCGGTACGGTCGGAGCGATGTAATGGTGTTTGGCCATGCTTTGTAGAACCAATTTAGCTATTTTTGCTGCTGTTTCTTCTTATTCTGTGTTGTGGCTCATTCATACATAGAAAAAGACTTTCCGGGCACACCTGGAAGCGTAATTTGTGAAGGAATTAGCTCACAAGCACCATGCTTGCGAAGCGCACGGCGTTTTTTTTTTCGATCGCTGAGGTGAACGTTTCTGAAACTTCTCTACCGGCTGCGATGCGATGTCGTGTAAAGTGATAGTGATTTATTATTGGGGCTGTCCATGTTTTAAACTGAACAATGCACCAGGAGCGAACAGTTGTTCCTCAAGACTGCACTGCGCCGAAGTTTTGTCTCCAAACCATAATAAAAGGTATGTGCTTTCCCATCATTTTTATAAATATATATTTTGATTTCAGTCACCTACGGCGCATTTTGGCAGGCAGTTACGAGCGCGAACTGTAATGATGTGAAATGTTTTAAAAGTGACACTCTTACATACTTGAACTACTTTGCGTCATGCGGTTAGCTGGAAGTTGGTGTAAACACGAAGCGTATGAACACCAGGTTCTGACAGGGGTCGAGCTGACTTAATGTGTGGTAAATAATGTACGATCCCGAATTCATTCTTTGCTCTTTCCTGCTCACGCGGTACGGGATGAGAGGCCGTGAAATCGTTAGCTTACAGTTTAACGCCTGCAAGCTCAAATCATCGGTTTTTGTCTTACTTGTTTAAAGAACACATCTGACTTAAAAACTTTTTTCTTTCAGTTTACAATACCCAGAATCTCACTGCATCAAGCTCACACAAAGAAACATCTTCATTATAGCTAAAATGCAACTGCCACTAACGCCCAGAATGCTGAAGCCCCTTCGCATAACTACAGCTTCATTTCTGCTGTTCCCAAGTATGACTGATTGAATAAACATCTGAGGTAATCTTCGCAACGTTCCCACGTTTGCCACACCTTATTTAGAGTTACTCCTTTCGCAGCATGTGGCTTCAGCTGCACATCGTGTCAAGAGCTTAGATAATTTGGGAATACTACAGCGAGATCTCATAAACAAATAGGCTGCAGAAGGCGACCCGATGTTAATGCAGCCCAAATGTAAGTTAAATGGATAGTTGCGGCTCTGAGCATTATAAGGTAGTATGCTGGTACGCAGGGTAAGTTAAAGCTATACATTTTCAGGCTAGTGTAAATTTATAAGCAGCGTTGAATGTTTTTATTGAAATACTCTGGCCGACAAATCGTGGACAATGTTTCAGGAATGTCTAAAGGGAAAAAGGTAGTCGGAGGTTTGAAATAATTGACAAAGTCATGATGAGGTCCAAAAAAAATGTTTGTAGAATTCTGTAAGATGTTGACAAAGTCTACAAACATGCTTCTATTTATTGTAGGTGGCCAATTGTGGCACAATACTACTAGGGTGTCTAAAGAAAACGCTGATAAATTGTTAATACGACGTTTGCAGAAAATGTGGGAACATGTTTAAACCTAAAGAACTTTATTAGCAGGCCTAAAGAAATGTATTTCTAGACAGGAGGTAGTTGACAGACAGCCTATGAACATGCTTCAAATTAATGTTGGTGGCCAATTGTTGTTAGGGTGTTACTAGGGAGTTGTTAGGAAGCATCAAGACTGTTGGTAGGTTCTAATAACAATAGTCGAAAGACTGCCTAAAAAATGTTGGTAGAAATGTTTAAGTTATATCGCAAGCTGAGTTAGGCATGATTAAAAGTGGACACAATAAAAGAAAGAGCGCGAGGCCTACATGTAGACGTGCACCTCTCATGCATCCATCCAAAGTGGCTCCTAATGTGGTAGAGTCTGTAAAATTCTGGTTGAACGCTGCTTTCTTGAGAGTTTTCTTCAGGTATTATTTTTTTTTCATTCATTCTTTCACTACCGTACCCTGAGAGCTTGACAGGTGCAGGTTTCAGTTATCTTTTTCCGTTATGTTTAGACACCACATGTGACACCAGGCCCTTTGCCTGCTATGATTGCTGACGTAAGTGACCACATTACCACCGATTTCTATTTCGCAATTCGCAGAATCAGCATCAGCATCAGCGGAAAAAGAGAGAGAGAGAGAGATTGGGGGTGTTAGAAATGAATCCCCATGGTATAGACTGTGCACCTGAAAGGAGCAATCAAAACACGGAGTTCTCAAGGTGTACCTTTTCAGGACCGACCAAGTTCAAGGGTAATGAATAACCACCCTTTTCGATGACATGGACACGTTGTCGCGTTGTAGAAGTATACGTAAAGCTATACAGGTAACCTGCATCCAGTGCGCGGCCTGCTAGGATGGCTATTGGGTAAATAATAAATTAAAAGTATCATCGTTCAGAATGTGCTGTCAACATCCAACCAGCTAAGAAGTGGCGGAAGGATACAAAAACCATCTGTGTCGTATTTGTTCATACGCAAGCGCCCACCCGCCCACCTGCACGCGCGCACGCACCCACGTGACGTGCGCGTGGTCAGCAGCAGACTTTGCCAAGATGACTTGACGGCTTACAAGCCATTAGTGTGCGCCGAATAGACCGACGTTCGATACGAAATAATCAATTTTTGATTATTTTTGAGAATTTTTTATTTGGGGGGGGGGGCTTAAACGTGAAATTTAAAGTAATTTTTCCTTTTTTCAGCTTATGTTCTTTTATTTTGCAATGATTCTTCTCTACTAGACAACATTTCTTCAGACAATGGACATCAAAAGCACAATATTCGATCTCAAATACATGCAAACACAAGCAGACAAAGAAAAGACCTATCTCAATGTTGGCATATTAAGAAAGAAAAGCTCGAGAAAAGTGCGTACTTGTTTATATTTTGTACGCAACTGGTTTTCTCTGTCAGCAATAGCAATGCGATAATTTTCAAACTGAAATAATGCGGCAAGAACGAACAGCTTCCTCCTGCCGATACTTGAGTTTCGGTTTCATGTTTCACTCGTCTACTTGTTGCTGAAACACTGCGCCGTGAACTTCTGAGCTGCACGCGCTGCTTCTGCGACACGTGATGTCGAAAGACAGGTTCTCGACAAGAAAATCTTGCGTGCGCGTCAGAGATTACTGAAACAAGCATCCAAAGTTTACATCAGAGGAAGTACAAGATAGAATAATTTCACGATGGCATTCATTACACCGTCAATGCTGCAAAAAAAAATGATGGTTGTAGTAGCACTTAGCGTCTTGAAAGGCACCTATATAGGGTGTTTCACTTAACTTGGGCCAAACTTCAAAAGTATGCAAATGCTGCGCAGCTAGTCAGAACTAAGATAACGTTGTTTGCCGTCACTTGGAGATACTCAATTTATTTGTTGCGCACTTTTTTTATTTGTTGCACACCGACTATTTGCATAATTAGTCTTAAAATTAATGAAGTTCTAATATATTATAACTAGATGAAAAGTGTCAAGGAGAAAAAGTCGCAGTTTCTACTGAAAGGCGAAGCATCAATTGCGAAAGCAAATTAGTTGAGAGCTATACGTAGTTGGATTATGCTAGCGCAAGACAGGGGTAATTGGAGATCACGGGGAGAGGCGTTCGTCCTGCAGTGGACATAAAATATACGCTGATGATGATGCTACGTAGTAAGGATAGTAGGTTTATCGGCTGTATAAACTTGGACACATTCGCTTACTAAGTGAACTAACAAGCATGGTGTCAGCGCGCACAAGCAAACATGAATAGATCATACTTGATTATTGCAGACAACCGCTGCCAAAACGCTGGCGTGAGCAAGCGCAGCGGCAGGAGGGAGCGAAGGTTCGTGCGGTCTATCGCTTCAACGGAAACTGAGTGGCGAAGGCACAGTGCATACAAAGGTAGGAGCTGTGTGCAGATCGCTTTCAAGATACGGTGCGCGCAACTGCTCGCAGCCGCGCAAAGTACAAATAAGCAGTTGATGGCAGAGTAGAAGCTGCACCCCCTCCCTCCCGCGCTGCCTTCCCACTTTCCTCCTTTCGCGCACGAGATTGAATCGCCAGAGCGCCTTGCGTCGGGTCGGTAAGTGCGCAGTTGGTTACGGAGCACAACGGCGCCCCCCCCCCCCCCCCTCACTTGCTTCCATCGCCCCACGGCCTTTCGTGTCACTGAGACGTCGCGCTTTCAGTCGCATATACAGCATACGGCGCGCAGCGACCATTTTACCGCCCTTGCACTTTATTAGGAACCTCACGCGACGGCGACGGCAGAAATCTGCTTGCAGTGTCGATATAATTGCTATCGCAATAAAATTGTAGAGCAACATGAAAAACTCCCCATACAGCTCCATATATGCTACATAAGGGAGTTTTGCCGAGCGTGAAAGCATGAAAAAATTGCCGCACGACGGGCCGCTCCAGGCACTTCGCGTGTATTCGCGGGCATCTTTCAGGCTCGGAAAAACACTTTTATGTAGCACGTACTGAACAACAGAAAGCGGTATCGGGAGTTTCTCATGTTGCACTACAATTGTCTCATTGACACTTTAAATCTAATTACAATAATTTATAAGTTGATCAATAATTAAGACTAATTATTTAATTAGCGGAATGCAAAAAAAATTATCTGAACATCTCTAAGCGACGGCACACCACATTACCTTGATTATGTCCAGCTACGTTGCATTTTTTATATTTTTGAAATTTCCCAGAAATTTAGTCAAACACCCTTTATATGAAGAAGCTTGCTTGGGCCTCGAATCAAAGAGCAAAGCTGCCAGAACAAAAATATTCGGTAAGAGTGGGGTTTAGCATGCGCACTTGGAAACTTCCCCTAAAGTTTCCTGGAAAAATCTGCAATGGCATTGTAATCGGCATTCCCTTCAATGTTGCCTTCAAGCTATGCGCAGCGGGAAAGCGGCGAGTACTACTGTCATCAAGATAGCGATAGCGTCTCAAGCATTCGCTCTGAACGTGGTGAAATTATTACATTGCGCAAAGTAGGATTCACCAAACTTCCGCTATTTTAAGAATTCCATTTCATTAGCAAGCCACCTCAGCTGTCGGCAGGCATACGTTCCACAGGAACGTTGAGTCTTAAAAAAGGGTTAGTAGAATGAAACCCTGAACTACGAGTCATGAAGCAGCTCGTGCCATAGAAAACTTCATATCAAGATGTGCCAACCAATCGTGATATACTGCGCACTAGATTACCAAACGTGACTTCCCAACGAGAAAATGTTGAGATCAGCGAAAGCCGCTCCTTATTTCGGCCACTGGTCGGTTTCACAAAGCAGGTCCATTATGATTAGACTGTCGGTTTCAATGAACAATGTTTCATATCATCTGAGAGCAGCATAACAGATAGGTACTGCATTTTTATATGCTGTTGTTCTTTTATTGCTGAGCATATTGTTTTTATTGAATGATAACCAATTATTGCTAAGTGTGCGTAAGTGATACTTGGGTAACCCAGATAAGTATTTCTGAACGCAGATATTCTTGCAATTGCTGCGATATTTTAGAACATTCCAATTCACCAAATGCTCATGTCGTGTATTGACAGAGTCCATATACTCAAAGTCTTTTTTATCAATTATTTCTATGTTAAGCTAAGTGCAATGTGTTTAATTTTTCACCTTGGTGGAAGTTGCATACAGGTCGTATAAAAAGGTTATCCGCCTTGCAACAACTTCGTGCATGATATTAGGTAGGTAGGCTTGACTGGAGTGGCTGGAAGCAGCTTAAGCTGGACGTTGCATAAAAATAGTGTTAGTAATAGCAATAATGCATATAAAGGACATTTGGACGCCAGAACTAACATAAACGCGCAAACAGAGAGGGGTAAAGGCAAGATATGAACAATAAACGCAAGTCACTATATTATGGTCCATAATATTTACAACATTTTTTTCCGTACTTATAAAATGACAGGACACTAAAACTCTTGACGACATAATGTAGTAATTATATTTAAGTGTTATTCCTACAAGCTGTTCATCTCTAGTTTAAGCGGTGCTTCACCTACACTATCACCGAAAGCACTCGGTTGTGAAAGGTGGATGATAAATGCATAGAATCGAGAAAAAGAAGACCCTTCCTTATACAACCGCTGTCCTTTCAAAGGCAGTATCTAGCCTGGTACAAAGTATCGGCGCGAGTGCGAACTGCTGGTTGCTCTGTGCCAGAAGCTAGTGGCAGGTGCTGCTAAACTTGGCGGGTGGTACTTTTGGACCACACGTCATCAGCCCGTACATAGTTCGCCTCGAGCCAGTTTCACACGTATTTCTTAAGTTTGAGGTTTTTGCTACATTGTGTGCGAACAGCGAATTAAATGCTCTTGAGCGCAATTGATGCGGTGCCCACGCGTTAGAGTGCTAAGGTGGAAGAAATGCCTGTGTGTTTCAACAAGGCGCACTAAATTTTGCCTTGATGTTTAATGTCTCCGTACAACTACTTACAATGACGGCAGAGTGGGGTAGCCTACTTGTGTAATAATTATTTCAAAAGCACACTGCATATTGAAGGCATTACACTCTTTACTTGAGATCTCGAGCATCAGCAACGCACGAGTATCATGGGCCATGGAAGAAGGCACGTTTTCTTAAAAAATACGTTTCAAACCATAGGCTCGGCGACATGATATCGGCTCTCCATGAAGTTACCCCCGAGCGCCTTTTATTATCTGACTGAGCTTCTTTTTCTCAGCAATGTGGTGTAATACATCATGTACATCATGAAGAAAACAAAGTGTCACTAGCTTTGGATAGCATGTCCACATGAAAACTCTGCCTTTGTAGAATTCTGTTTTCGTTTTCGCTTCATGTTAAGCCGCAGTATCACAACGTCATAAAGAGTTTTCAGCGCACCACTATGCCGCTTTTGCTGATTTGGCATCCCTGAGACATAACTTCTATAGGATTGGAAAGTTGCACTCAATTGCGCAATGAATAAAAATGTGACGCAATTAACCCATTATTTCAATCATTAGGCCACATGAAGTGCCCTTATGGGAGATTTAGGTTTTAGTGCTGCAGCTATAAATTCAGAAAACACTGCGCGAAATGACGCCTTTACATGTAGACATCGGGAAACCGTACTCACAGTTTCAGTAGTATGCGCTTCCACATCGCGCAGATGTCTTGCTTTGGTCTGTGCGCTCGAGTAATATTTCCGGAACTGTGCTTATATATTCAGGGACGAAAGAAGAGTATCTTGACCAGGCGTCCTTAGATCATGGTATCTTCGGTCACCTGAAACGAAAGCAAACCGCGCGAAATGCATAAAGCATGGCATGGTGTGTTTCGCCATCATAAAATTAGAATATTTTCAGGTTAGCAAACGCCCTTAATATAATAATTATATTTCACAGAAAAAGTCAAAATGTGCAAAAGTGGAGGTATGTTGTAAAGGCGGAGTCAACGCAGTCTAGCTCATGGGGCACAGCTGACGCATAATTCCTGAATACATTATTATTAGTTGTTTTGAAAACATATA
Source organism: Dermacentor silvarum (assembly GCF_013339745.2). Classification (NCBI taxonomy): domain Eukaryota; kingdom Metazoa; phylum Arthropoda; class Arachnida; order Ixodida; family Ixodidae; genus Dermacentor; species Dermacentor silvarum. The sequence continues at coordinate 70,315,989 of NC_051161.1, forward strand.
TACTCGACAGGAAAGGGAAAGCGAAGAGCAGACTGCCTACTCTTCAGAAAGGAGGACAGAAACATAAAAATGGAAGATAGGAAGGAGGGGAGGAAAGAAAGAGCAAGGTGTCAAATCCCGAAGAATAAAGTAGAAGACACAGTACAGCTCCTACATGATATAGGGCCGGTCACTGCTGGTCACGTTACCAAAAAATCTTAAAATAGAAGAAATTATCTCTGCGGTCTTGTCAATTGCCATCAGAAATAAGCTACAAACGTAAACCTAAGTTAGTTACTTCTAGAAAAGTAAGGAGAGTGCAATAAGCCGGATGGCGTCGATATGCACAACCAATGGGGTACGAACGCTCGTCGAGTCGAAGTATATATATTAATGCGTTAGCATCACGAGTATCAAAGCGAAAAAAAAGGTCTCAGAACTGTGGGAAGGCGGTCAAGTGCTAATATATATATATATATATATATATATATATATATACAAGGTGTTTCAGCGAACACGTTCAAAATTTATTTAAGGTTGCCTGTGGCCGATAGCCCATTTCTAGTTAATGAGCTGGTCTACTCGAAGCGGTGGACATTACTAGCACAAAACATTGACATGCATAATAGACTACTGAACGAAAATTCACTAATTAAGTTTTCAACTAATTACCTGATGGCCCGTATTGCAATTTACAAATTGTAGCCGTGGTGTTCGCAAGGCCGATCCACTTGGAAGTAATTCTTGGGATGACACCAGTTTCAAGATAATAATTCCCGAACTTTGCGGAGAAATGCATTGACGTTGCAGTTAATGTTGTGATTCAATGCATAAAGCAATGTTTTGTTAAGGAACTAAATGGAACGCCAATGCATTTCTCCGCAAACTTCAAGTATTAATATCTCGAAACTGGTGTCATCCCGAGAATTCGTCCTAAGTTGATCTGCCTTGCGAACTCCACGGCTGCAATTTGTAAATTGCAATATGGGCCAGTAGGTAATTAGTTAAAAACCCAATTAGTGATTTTTTGTTAATTATTCGATTATGCATTTCAATTTATTGCGCAAGTAATCTCCGCCTCTTCGAGTAGACCAGCTCATTAACTAGAATTGTGCTATCTTCCTCACGCAAGCTTTTGTGTTCGCTGAAACACCCTGTATATGTATATATATAATGCACCTGACAGTGGTCTGCTCCACACAATCCTGATTTGCAGTTCTTTCCTCGAACAGGCAGGACATGTGTTGTGTGCGCTCCTGAAATGCCTTTCTAATGTAAACGCGGTTTAAATCATAAATCTGGGACCTCAAAGAGGTGTGACGTAATGGGGGAGACTCGCTGCCCAGGCGGCGCTGCATAAGCGCCGCTAAGCAGCGCTTATGCAGCGAAATGTGACGTAGGAGTGACCAGTGCTTCAATAAAAGGCTTTTCTTGTGCCGTGCGCTTCAGCAGCTTAAAGCGGTCGAAATCCTCTCGTTGGATTCCGGGAACCGAACCCACTTTCATCGCCTAGAAACACAAGAGAGCCCAGATCGAATGTGAGGTCATCTCTATGAGCAGCCCGGAACCAGGTTGGCAACATCCTCAATGATGACCTGTAGTTGAACGTGTGTCTTAAAACAGGTATCTTCTGCTGTGACGACTCATCTACGAACAAAGTGGCCGGGCACACGAACACGCCGTCTCCCAAGATATCACTGAGCACTGCCATAACGTCTTTTGTGTCACGGTCAAAAGGCAATTCCAAGAAGTAAGCTTTCATGACCTCTGTTATATCTTCATCTCTTCGTCTAAGTGCAGGGCGATTCACCATTTCAACAGCGGATCGATAATAAAGAACAAGTTGGTCGTGGAACCATGGCACGGCCTTCATGACGCTGTAGAGGAACAATGTGCCTTGGTTGGACGTAGTTCCGATCATAATTTCTTTGCTCTTGATGTTGTTCTGCCATGTATTAGTTATGAAAGGACCTCATCCCCTTAAATAGGCCCGTAGGTAGTGTTCGTAACACAAGGGCCTCTGACTTGTTCTAGCAACTGGGTTTTGTTTACAGCCCTCAAGCATTTTAAAATTGCACACATTTTGTATTCTCTCACACCGTCACACGCGAGATTCGCGATAAGTTTCAAAACACTGTCAAGTGATCGAGAAGAAAAAGCCAGCAGATCCCACGCCCTGTGGGAATCGATGTTATGCGAAGCAGTTTGCGGGGAGCCTACCAGGTTAACAAACGACCATGAGAGCACTAAGACGTAGGTGGCTCTTTTATGACCTACATGACACGCATGTCATAACATTGATGTCATGAGTCCTCAGGAGTCTTTTTAGCTACACCTAAGAGACCTTAGGGCGAAAGCCTCAGTTATGCTCATGACTATGACTTCTACCAGCATCCTTTAGTGCTTCCTTCACTTAGTACCGACGTCCAAACTCATTCCAGTGGTTTTTGAGTGTTAAATTGTTTTCGCTGAGTCATGCTCATGACTATGAATTCGACCAGTATATTGTAGTGCTTCGTTCACTTAGTACCCACGTCAGAACCCATTTCAGTGGCTTTTGAGTGTTAATCTTTTTTCGCTGAGCCATTGTCATTTCTGCTGAGCAATGACCATGGATATGATTACTCCATCAACATTGAATGTTTCCTTCATTTCGTGCCCACGTCCAAACTCATTCCAATGATATTTGAGTGATAATCTTTTTTCGCTGAGTCATTGTCATTTTGCGGAGTCAGGCTCATGACTGACTTCTACCAGCATCCTTTAGTGTTTCCTTCCCTTAGTACCCACATCCGAACCGATTTCAGTGGTGTTTGAGCGCAATACATTTTTCGCAGATTTATATATATAGTCATTTTTGCTGAGTCATGCTCATGACTTTGACACCATCATGCTTTAGTGTTTCCTTCACTTTGTACACACTTCAGAACGCATTTCAGTGGCTTTTCGTTGTTAATAGTTTTCGCTGGGTCATCGTAATGACCTACATGACTCGCATGTCATGTCATGACCTATCATAAGGTTCGTATACGCTCCTTTTATACTATACCAATTTTGGTACCTGCCAAGTTAACGAAACGACCATGAGAGCACCAAGACGTAACGTAGGTGGCTGTTTCATGACCTACATGACGCGCATGTCATGACATACCATTTATGTTCGTCATATACTCCTGTCATAGTATGCCAATTTTGGCACATACTAAGTTAACGAAACGACCGTGAGAGCACAAAGTCGTGGGCGGCTAGATAGATAGATAGATAAGATAGATAGATAGATAGATAGATAGATAGATAGATAGATAGATAGATAGATAGATAGATAGATAGATAGATAGATAGATAGATAGATAGATAGATAGATAGATAGATAGATAGATAGATAGATAGATAGATAGATAGATAGATAGATAGATAGATAGATAGATAGATACTGTCAAAGTAGCAAATGTTCGCCAAGAAACGCTTCGCATTTAAAATTGGCCAACGGTACTTATGGGGCTACCACACAGAAACACCAGCGTATTAAAGAGTCCAATAGTTTGGGGTGACCTGGCATAAAAACCGGCTGAGATGGCTCCGGCACCGTGTCCGACAAGAGCGACTTCCTTAGGATCTCCTCCGAAGTACGCAATGTTGCGGTGAACGCATTTGATTGCGAGATTATGGTCCCCCAAGCCCCAGTTCCCAGGCAGGTCTTCGTTTCCAGCCGAAAGAAAGCCGAGCACGTCCAGGCGGTAATTATAGCTTACAATTATAATATCTCTAGGGGCAGCGAAGTTCCACCGTCATAGACGAAGAGGCCTGATTCCCCGCACTGGAAGTCCGTACTATGAATGAATACTACTACTGGAAGCTGTTTGATTCCTAAAGTGTGCTGTTTGCACACTGACGCTGGCTTATGGACATTGAGCTGAAGGCAATCTTCGGTATGATCGGTGTGATAGAAGCTGACCTCATCCGTATGGTAATGGGTTTTTTGTGGACACGGCTTGGGCTTCTCGATGCCGGCATAGACTTAATTCCAAGATTCGAGAGGTACTGGTTTCCTGAAGCGAAGAGGGCTTTTTGGAAGTTTTGCATACGGGATGCCGAGGTACATATCCCTACATTTGCCCGCGATTGTCGTGCGCACTCCTGAAACGAAGGCATTCACAGTTTTGATGACGGGTGCCTGGCCGTCTTCGGCAGCGAGAACGTATATTGATAGCGTGGTAGCGAGAAGCACAAAGGCGTGAAAATCGCACATGTTGACGCGCGAAAAAACTTCCTCCATCTGACTTCGCCTCGACAATGAAGCAGCAGTTCGAAGTAAATTCATGCATATCAGTTCGCTCTTACCGCAGCGTCCTTCTAAACGTAGCGGCCCTGCGTCGGAACTTCAAATACGAGCCAAGTTTTCAATATCGTCGTCATCAAGGCATTCAAGGATACCTTGTAAAGGGAGGCCCCATTTCGTGGCCGCCGCAGCATGGCGGAAGCCTGCCAAGAGACAGCAATATTCTTGATAAGTGTCTTGGTTAGCTAAATCTGGGCCGTTTTGTTTTCGATCGTGATAATGGCTTTCCTGAGAAACATAGAAACGTAGCATTTTACGGCAAACGAAGGATGGGCACTTAATGAACATAAATATAGGTGTGATATTATTCTGCGTCCACGAGAATCTTATCACGTGATATACCGCGTATTCGATTCTTTGTGCGTACTGCGGCGAGCTCTAATGACAGTGAAGCACACAGTAAAGAAAAATTTGCCTATACCACGGATTTGTTCGCGCTCAAATTTCTCAGCATCGCATATGATGGCCCGGATAGTTGAATCTAACGCGCGGTATGGTTGCTAGCCTGATTTTCGAAGAAACACAAATACGATTTACCTTCGTATGCGCCCCTCGCCCTAAGTAATGTCCAAAACATGGTGGCCTTAACGTCTTTTTTTTTTTCACCTCCTTCGTCTGCAGCACGGGGAAACCACGACCTTTCCTTTGATTGATGCGTCATGTTTTACGCCATACCCAAGCATTCTCACAAAAAGGACTATTAAAGGCATTTGCAAGGGTGTTAGATTTTTTAGGTATTTCCCCTGTTGTCACACCTGCTGCTTAAGAACGCCTCACTTTATCCCATGCAGATTTAGTGTGGTAATTTGCCGGTTTGCTTCTAAAGGAAAATACATACATCTTTAGAGGTGTCAAAAATCAAGAGGCACGCCACGTGCCCGCATGGATGGCTCAGCGAAACCAAAGTTGCGTTTCTTACTCTCGCATTGCAGCCAAAGTTTTTTTATCAAAGAAGACACTGTCAAAAGTCTGGCGGGTGAAAAAAAAAAGCAGATTAAGTTTAAAGAAACACGTTCTAAACGCTTATAAAATAAAGAAGACATTTACGCGCAGTTTCGCTTGATTGCGAACCAAAAATACACAAATGGCACATGGATTTTTACACTCATAAAAAAATTTATTGACAATTCATCAAAATAGAAACTAATCACGAATTGGACCCGCACCTATGTGCACAGAAAGTACAAATGCGGCGCTTGCCACGGCCAGGTAATGGCCTAGATACGAGCTTTCCGCGGCCCCCGAAACATGTTTCGCAGATGGTTGCTGCACCTTCTTGTGGTCTACCAACGTGGTCTTGCGCGACGTTTTCGATGAAGTACGTTTTTCTTGTGCTTCCCGGGTACTGGTGTCTGGCTCTCTGGAAGAAATATTTCTAACGTTACGCTTATAAACAAGGTAAGGTGAATCATGTAAATACACAAATTTCAAAGACATTTAGAAGCACAGGTTCATCTGGAGTGCGCTCTCATGCAAAGCTGTCGTGCTTTTGTGGTTCATTAATGTTTTTGATTGTAAGATGGTTCACCGATCAGTGACGTCATAGCCTGACCGTCTCTTTTTTTCAGGTCGTACATCATTCCTGAGAGTAGCGCCTGTGTGTCCACCAGCTCCTCTTGAGTCAAGATGTAGCAACAAACCCATAGCTATACCCTTGTCGACAAAAGTCAGGCGATGAACGACTGAGTGGTAGCATACTAGCTATATAGTGGACAAGAATTGAAGAAAACGACCAAAACCAGCCATACTGAAATCGTTATTCTATAGCGGGGAGGTACGGTCGGAAACTGCAGCTTCCTTCCGCGCTGTCTTCTTTAACTAATAGAGAAAACTGAGGACTCCGGAAACTATATATTCCAACAATCCATTTGTATTTTCGACCAGTGGGCTAGACACCACGACATCGCTGCTCGCACCAGGACCAACCACATGGTGAGGCAGAGGATAAGAAAATAACAGAAAAGGCATCGATGACAGCTTCAGAAGGCACAAGTCTGTCAGAGTGCCTGTCAGAGACTGTATCGGATTTGCAGTCGAGGCAACTGTCAAAAAGAAATGCTGTTGCCGTAAACAAGTCTCTTAAAGCGTCAAACATGCATTGGCCCTCGAGGTAAGTTACCCCATGATGCGATTGAATAAGACCGATATCTTGACTTGGTGATTTTGTGGCCCAGGAGAGGACAGAAAGTTCAAGCATACATATTTACTATGTGTTAATGGTTAAGGAGTTCCAAAAGGTTGACAGATTCTACCCCTATTATATATGTCTAGAGAGAGAAAGAGACAGAGGCGATAAGGAAAATTCAGGGAGGTTCATCAGACTGACCCTGGTTGGGCACTCTGCACTGTATAATGGCAAAAGGGAAAAGAAACATTTACAGTACGCACAGACACACACACACACACACACACACACACACACACACACACACACACATATATATATATATATATATATATATATATATATATATGTGTGTGTGTGTGTGTGTGTGTGTGTGTGTGTGTGTGTGTGTGTGTGTGTGTGTGTGTGTGTGTGTGTGTGTGTGTGTGTGTGTGTGTGTGTGTGTGTGTGTGTTCCAGTTCTGCCAGTTCTTCCGCGGATTTACCATAGCGTACGTCTTGGTGCTTACTCTTTCAAGAGCAATCAATGGTACACTGCGTACGTATCACGTACAAATATTGTAAACTGAAGAATTATAAACTTACTGTTTCATGAGAACGCGCTTCCAAACCTTACAGATGTCTATGTTTGGCCCACGCCGTCTTGTGGTGTTGCCAGGCCGGATGTTTATGTACTCTGGCTTTGCAGATGAGTACCTAGGCCACATTTCCTTTGTTTCTGGTATTGTTGGCTTTCTGAAACGAAATACCCAACGTAATATACTATGAAAACCTGCATTCTATAACGTAGTAAGCTGTCCGGCTGCGCTTATTAGTGAAGGACATCAATGTTTTCGTAACAGCTGCTCTCCTTTTAATTAGTATAATACACTGCTTTTGCTCGAGGTGATAGCGACAGCCAATACCAGTCCTGCGAAAATGTGGTATGCTTGAAATGCCACATATTAGATACAAAAGGGCAACAATCCAAGTAAGTACTGAACTATAAAAAAACAAATAGACACTCAGGGAGAACATCAGTCAGAATATTCCACTTTTTTGAATAGCGGAAGGCACAATTTTGTCAAGGAAACGATATAGATTTGCTGTATAAATACTGTATCCTTTACGAAAAAAATACATTCCACTGTGAACTTACTTGTAGTGTTGCCATTTTACATCCCACAGAGCGTTGAATTTAAAGAGAACAAGGGGTTTTATGTTAACTTGTATATTAGTTAACTGAATACGGGAGTACGCTGGGGTACCTAGCAATACTAAACGATGGCAGAAACTTGATGTTCAGTCCACGCCTAAACAATATCCCACCATCTAGCTGACCGAAAGTTTCAGTAAATACCTTTCCGTAGACAAGTTTTTTATACGCTATAATCTGTGCGTAAAATTGGTTCAAAAGGATTGTAAACTACATGCCGTATTTTGCATATCACTGCGTACAAAAATAGGCTGTCTCATGTTTACAATTTTAGCTCGCGGATATTGTGCAGCTGCTGCTTCGACATGCAGCAAATGTGGTCCATTTTTAAATTAAAGCAAGCTTACCCTGTTTTGACAAATTCCGACATTGACGCCACCATCGCTTTCATAAAGTCCTTTTCGGTGCTGCTGTACTTGAGCTGCTTAAACAAACCGTAGTCTTCTTTCCGGATTCCGGGCTCAAACCTGCTTTCGTCTCCATAAAACAGTAATGAACCAAGAGTGAATGGGACGTCATCACCATGCGCAACCTGAAACCAGTCAGGCCAGAAGCTGAACGAGGGTCTATAGTCGAAAGTATACCTGAATACTGGAATTTTTTGCTCCGATGCAATGTCTGCGAAGATTGTAGCTGGACACACAAAAAGCCCGTCTCCTAGAATATTACCAAGGACCTGGAACACTTCGTCTTCAGTGTGCTCTCCCTTCCAGTCTGCGAAGTAGGCATTGGTAATTTCTCTCGAAGATTTAATTGGTAATTCCTAAAGTCGTGCTTACTGCGATGGTAATGGTTGACCTATATTCTGCTGCAAGGAGACCCTTAAGCTGTGGTACGATCTTCATGGCACCGTAAAGAAACATGGAGCCTTCGTTTGACGTAGTTCCAATCATAATCTCCTTGCTTCTGATCTTCTTCTTCCAGGTACTAAGGAGGAGCGGGTCATTGGGAACGTATTCATCTCCGTATATTGGCCCGTACAAGCTCTTACGTAGGTCAAGGCCACTCAATTGCCCTAGCAACAGGTTTTTGTCCCTGCTTCTCAGACAGTCCATGACTACACTCAGTTTCCGTTCTCTGACACCTTCACAAGCCAAATCTGCACCGAGTTCCATAACGCTTTCAACGGTACGAGCCGAGAGGCTGGCTATGGCGTTCATCGGGCTGCCGCTTTGAAGAATCATCCTCTTGAACAGACCGACACTCTGCGGAGAGATGGCGTGGAAGCCAGCAGAGATGCCTCCGGCGCTATGACCCATAATTGTGACTTCCGAAGGATCACCACCGAAGTTATTGATGTTCCTCTGTATCCACCTAAGCACAAGATTCTGGTCCCAGAGGCCCCAGTTTCCGGCGACATCTTCGTTTCCAGCAGAAAGGAATCCGAACACGTTGAGGCGGTAGTTGAAGCTAACCATAATGGTGTCAGTGAGAGCAGCGAAGTTTCCGCCGTCGTGCATGAAAAGACCCGAGTCACTCCACTGAAAGCACCCACCATGCATAAAAACCACCACAGGAAGCTTGGAGGGGCAGACGTTATGCTTACAGTCGGACGCTGGTTTCCGGATGTTGAGGTACAGGCAGTCTTCCGAATTCTTGGTGTAGTAGAAACTCACTTCATCCGTCAAGTAGTGAATATTTTGTGGACACGGCTTGGGTCTTTTAGTTGCTTTGAGCGTTCCGTTCCAGGGCTTGATCGGAATGGGTTTGCTGAAGCGCAGAAGGTCTGTGGGAGGCTCTGCGTAGGGAATGCCCAAATACATGTCGACTTCTCGGCCATCAATCGCCTCTCGTACACCGGAAACAAGGCCAGAGTCGGTTCGAATGACTGGAGATTCACGAATTGCGGCATCGACGAACCAAGATGTCCACACGAGCACCACATATTTGGATAGATACGAACGGGCGGAACCCATGTTCACTCCCGCGCGCACTTCTGCGGAAGATGTCAATGTGCAGACATTGAACAAAGTCCTGCAACTCCTTTCTGCAGACGTCACGCGGATTCTTGCCAGTACAAGTCCTCCAATCCGGTCAGTGTCTAACCTTTCGTCGCGTAGGCCAAGTGGCTATCACGAATATCAGAGCAGCAGGCTGCGCCGTCTGAGCAAGGTCGAATATGTTTTGGTTCGTGTCGGGCGCGGCGGAAGCAAAGCGATATGCAGCCAAGGAAGGCCTGTTCTTGGCTTGGGTGCCAAAACTATTGCTCTCTGAGTGGCAGGAAGCGGAAATATAACTAGGCTGAAGAAATTTATGTACCTACTGGAATCGGAATAAAAAATACATCTGTAGCAATGCTGAATAGAATGCCTAATTTTATTTTGGATGAGCAGGGCTTGGAAATAAACAACACTACATGGTTTCAAAGAAATTTCTCTGGCACCACAGTGCTGGAATGCTTCAGGCATGAGAAACCTCGTTTTACTAAATATATAGCTTAGTCAAATAAGTGCACGGTATAATGGCGATACCAAAGAATTTCTTAGGTATGCGGCGAAAAACCTCATTTTCTTTCCTTTTAGCTCATCACTTCCGCCGTTTCAATATTAGTAGACAAACAGAATTCCCAGGCACCGCCATTTCTCCGAATCACCATATTTGTTTTAACGATATAATCCACGTGGTATCTATCTCGCGTTATACTTTCTATATCAAATATTGTTTGAGTGCTTGTGCATTCAGAAAGCTTTGAACTCACGTTCTATACATGAGATATTTAAATGAACATTAGACCAAACTACCAGACTGATGAATGAAAGCTGTACTTCTCCCTTCGCTATAATGTGCTTAAATGTTTGTAGTTCCTGTAAACAACCATGCAAATTTGACGTGACGAATAGACGAAACTAAAACTGATAAAAATTTTGTAGACATCACATCGCTTGCCCGAATATCACGAACAAAATACCTAGCTGATTTTGTTTGATGTGAAACTATGTATAGCCCACCATAGCTCTTACGAAAGCAATGAATTCAGAACAGACAAGCTACGAATCACTTACCTAAGTAAAAGTGCTTTATGTTGCTCTTGTATTTATGGCCATAGTAAACAAACTATTGTGTCATCACGTGGATGAACCTGTGGAGTAAGGGAAACCGATTTATGCGGACGTTGTGTTCAGCTCAAAAACACTTGAACGTTGTGGTTACGGAACGAACAAATGTCAAGGTTGTTCTAATGTAGACGGCGGTTTTCGTATACAAGTGAATTCAGCGCGCTTATAGGAATTGGCGGAGAGTGAGTTATTCATGCACAGTAATAACTTAGCGAGGCCGGGGCAGATATCAGTCGGACGCAATTTCATCACGGAGCCCAGAAGCGAAAAGTAGGGCAGACCTTCGTATGGGATCGCAAGTTACGTATCATTGATCTGCTCGCGCTATCCGACAGCGATCTTCTGAGACCTCGTCCCCATCTGCGGAGCGCAATGAGTCCGGTTTGAGCTGCGAAGGTCAGGCCCACCTGGCGGTCTTGTTGTCAGGCATGTGTGTGACTTAGAGCGAAAAGTATTCGTGCAGAAGTGATGTAACTGCAAAATGTGATTACCCAAGCACGCAATTTTTTGCAGCGTGTCTTTTAACAGGCAAAGGGAACTTGCTTCTCAAGTTTTTCTTACTGTACATAAGTATGCATAAAATACTTTCAGCCTGTTAACACTAATTTGTAATTGAACTTAAGAACTACTATCCGTCGCTATCTGTAGTAATCGGGACTGTTTAGCAGACTTAGAAACTAATAGCTGTTAATCAAGGTGAGTTGCTTGGTACAAAATGCGATTAAAGGCACGGGCAGTTTTTGCGGATGATTCCTTCCTCTCTCAGAACTTCTGAGATGTTCTATAATCGCCAAATGAAACTATATTTCACAAGAATCGGTAACGCTCATTTGTGCCAGCGTACTTTGCAGCCTCGATTTTTGAGTATATCTGCAAATAAGCTAATAAATAGATCTTGGTTTTCACAAACTAGGCAAACGATCCAAAAGTAAGTGATCTGTAATTCTTTCTAAGGAGGTGGTATTGGTGTTTTCCAGAAAAAGCTGCGCAATTTTTCATCTTGAAGAAATTTGTAAACAATGCAATTTAGGCGAAGTTTCACAGAACTCGCTTATTATGGCACGCAAAGTATTACTTCAATAGTTGTACAATGGGCTTTGGGTAAACGTGACTAAAGATGATCGCTATGTTGCCAGAGTTTTTTTATGCATTTTAGTATCCGTAATGAATGGAGTCTCTTCGCTGAATTAGGACGACCTAGTGTGCCGGCGGATCTTAACGACTAAAGCTCAGTTAAAAGCCAGGAGTGTGGTTGTTAGTGCTAACCACATCCAGCGCAGCGTTGGCAAGCGTAGCAACTCGGCATGGAAGACGGTTGTCTTGAAATCTGACGATAAGAAGTCAAGGTAACATCTATGCGCCGGTTGCGCGTGGCGCCCTTGGATTTTAGTCGCAGTAAAACACATAAGCTTTCAAAGGCACTGCAGAAAATCAGTTTGTATGAGCTCTCGAAGTTAGCGAAAGCAACTTACAGAGAAATGTGCTACATCAGTTAGAAATAAACAGCCACTCTTTCGTTAAACATAAGACACATGTAGATCCTGAAAAGATTTCGAAGGAATGTCAACGGCTACCGCCTCAACAAGTGCTCCTGTTTTACAGTGAAGTTGTTTTCCTCTAGCTCCCGTATGCATCCCCCGCATGCATACCCAGGGGGAGGGGGGTGGGGGTCTTAATTAAGACTAGTTATCTAATTAGGCCGAATGAAAAAAAAATTATCCGGGTATCGCTAAGCGACGGCAAACTACATTACCTGGCTTCTGCCCAGCTAGGTAGCATTTGCATATTTTTTAAGTTTGGCCCAAGTTAATTAAGTGAAACACATTGTAGAAGACAGTGCACATAGTTTAGCAAGTTGGCCTTCATGCGCTTTATTTGTTTTAAATCCTGTTTGAAGAATAATGAGAGGGGGAAAGAGTGCGGTGATGGCACCTGTGCACATGGCCCGTGCTTCGTTGGTTAAAACGTCACGCGCGTCGGAGTTGCCGGCGTGGCTGCAGCAGCGGTTGCGGCAGATGCATGGAAGGTGCGGTGACCACGCCAGCGCTTGTGTCAGCGTAGGGTGGTGCCGTATGAAATAAACGTACGATATTATAGTGTATGCAGCCCATGTATGCAGCCTAAACAGCTTTGCTGGTAATCTGTCGCCATATGAATGTTCCGACCCCATGAATTTCTTTTTTCGTCTATCACGTTTCTTTAGTTATGAACCTAACAATTGGAGTACTGCCGGTAATGTAATAAAGCACAAATAAAATGTGAAAATAATGTTTTTGAGCAATAGATCTAACAAATGCAATGCACACCATTGTAGAATACTTTTGATCGCAGGGTAGCCCAGTGTAATGATCACGCCAATCTCGTAAGTTTCTACCTCATTCAGCCCTCGTGATATCAAGATATCTTTAACCGCGTCCCAAGTTATCACGCGAGAAATCAGGAGGGCCGCAGTGTAGACAAAAAAGAGCAAGTGGGAACTTGATGTAGACTCAGTCCAATGGAACTAGCAGACAGGCTAGTTGCATTGATTCCTCATGAGAACGGAAGCGCTACACAAACCAGGATAATGAAATATTATGGTAGATTCGACAGCTCTCAGCTGTACTCTGACAAACAAAACTTATCTATGAAATGACATTTCGGATGTTCAAGAAGAAATACAACAAGAAATCAATGCATTACCCATAAAAACCATTGGCCGTGTACACATGGACAACATTAGAGCTTATTAATAGATTCCTTTTGACCATGAAAGCCGGCATTTTGAAGTTACCAACTACGCCGTAACAGCGGCAGCGACCGTCGAACGGCGCACACAGTGAGGGAACCCGCGTGAGATTCGACAACACGCTATTCTAACATGCTCAAAAGCCTAACTACACTAGGATTTCTCTATTCATCTCCCCTCCCTTATTCTCTCACTCCCCACCTTAGCCATTTTTAACAGGCAGCCGCTGCATTTTGGACTGATGCAAGACCTGTGCAGAACGCCAGCAGTACGGTAGGTTCTGGAAAGTTATTTTTAACAGGTATTTTCGTGGAAACACCTTAAAGAGTACAATCCATGGGCACAACGTCACTGAGGTTTGTAATTATTTTTGTAATCAGGCCTCGATTTAATAGCGGCTGCCAGATAGCTTCTTATCTATATACATTCAGATGATTTCATTTTTATCGTCATACAACGCGTCAACCAAGTCACAATTTACTTACTATAACCAAAAAGCCCACAATATATTCACAGGAACCATTACACTGCTCATAGTATTTGGCTAAGCATTCCTCACTGAAACACTATGTAAAAGCAGAAGTGGGGCATTCGTCACCGCTTGCTTCTGCTATATAAGAATATTGTAGTTATTTCACCGGAACGTGGTGATGCCGACCGCCAACATGTAGCGGACGCCGATTGATGTTCTTCCATGCAGAAAGGCACTTTCACACTGTGATCTCGCGGGAGAGGAACATCACGTGACGAATCGTTGGCCTGCAGGACGACGTCGCCAACAACCTTTGCTGACCTTCAGTGACTATGCGGCCTTAAGGGCCCTATGTCCAACAGCGCAATGCTTCCTGTCTTTCACATATATTCATACAATATTGGCATGACGACAAAGTCGCCGACAACTGGATGTGTAGCTGCCTGGTGCCTCTACTTCCTACTGGTCAATTGCACGTGCGAGTTGCATTTATAAGATCATCGATATGAAATTGCTGACACGTATGGAATTATTCCTAGGACATTACAACATCTATCCTGGGACTATGAATGGCTTTCAACGTGGACGGTCTTCCTTTGGCACCGTCATTATTCCTTACAGCAGCACAAATTTGTGAACCGTCTCTCAGCGGCACTTTTCTTAGACTTAAAAGGTGTCAATGAAAACGTAACCCACGAAGCCATTCCTGAAACTCCTGAGGCTGCAGAACTTAGAGGCAACGTCTTTCGATGTGTTAAGACCTACCTCTTAAGATCTATGTTCGTTCTTACAGAAGATGACCCGACAACTAAGCATTTCTCAAGTCATGGTGTCCCAAGAATTGAAGTATTCAGCTTGACTCTTTCAGCACTGTTCTAGAGGTACTTACCAAAATCTACCAGAGACGGCTAATGTTTCGCTCTACAACGACGATATGTGCATTTGGGCTGCCGGCGTGACACGGCTTCAAATGCGCGCAAGACACCAGAAAGCCCTGACGTTTGCTTACCTTCACCGACAAGATTTGACAATAACTACAGGGAAATGTGAATTACCCGCACTAACACCCAAATCGATGTCTTCCCACCGAATCTCCATCGACGACCAGTGAGTTGGGTACATGAAAGCCCAAAGATGTTTTGGCGTTACTGTGGATGGACATCTTACCGGGAGTCCCCATGTCTCTTACCTAAAAAACTCAATTGTATGAAGAATGTGTTTAAACACGTAGCTATAAAATCGTGGACAGTATCCGCGCACTCCATATTAGAGCTATAGGTGGCAGTTTTTCTTGGATTCCTGTGACACAGTTTTGCTGCCTACTCCACCACACGCAAAACTAACCTCACTGCACTACAGAGCATGCAGGCCCACGCACTTCAAACATGTCCTGGCCTACCGAGATGCTTTTTTTTTTTGGCAGCTGCAATGATTCTTTTGCAAGGGAGTGCCCAGTCACCACTCATGTAGCCACTGAAATGCCAAGAGTGCACATGCGACGCGTTTCATGGTTGTCATCACACCCTTTCGTCTTTTTGACAGCGGGGATAGCACAGGCTTCTGAGGTTAGTTGGCTATACACCACGACAGGAGACCATCCGGCTACAAAGTGAACAGCCCAGCATCTGCAGTACAATGTCTCCGGTAACCTCACGTATGCCTCTTAGTTCCAGAGATTA
Source organism: Dermacentor silvarum (assembly GCF_013339745.2). Taxonomy (NCBI): domain Eukaryota; kingdom Metazoa; phylum Arthropoda; class Arachnida; order Ixodida; family Ixodidae; genus Dermacentor; species Dermacentor silvarum. The sequence continues at coordinate 70,331,561 of NC_051161.1, forward strand.
TTAAAAAGGCACACCTCTCAGGGCCAGCCCAGACGCAGTTGTCTGCGCTTCTAAAGAGTTCGGTTTGGATGTCTTGCATATTTACGGGGACTGTCGAACCAATGGCAACAGCTCTACCACAGCAGCGGCAATTCTATCAGACGCCGCTTCTTCGCAGTTCAGCCGATTAAGGCCCCAAAAAATTCACAAGTTGGATTTTGTGAATTTTCGGTACGCAAAGGGGAGGACGGGGGGGGGGGGGGGGGTGTAAGGGCTCTTGTCACACTTTACGTGCGTTGTAGAAATCTTATTGTTTGCCCGTTATTATTACAAACGCTACCATGGCGCACTTTACAATGTACGCTATAGGACGGTGTGGTAGAAAAACCGGATGCAGGTCCGCAAAAGTATGATATAGTTTGGAAACAAAAAGTCTCACTTTCATTGGTCAGATGAAACTTCACACCGGCCCGTTTAGCATTCTTGTGGCAGGGTTACCATTTTAGTGGCACTTTTTGATTGCTTGGGAGGTATTGTAACTATCCAAGGGTGTGACATGATATCGACAGAAAAGAGGGAAGGGCTTCGGTGTTGGTTTCCCAAACACACGCAGTTCTGACATAATAATTGATGGAGAGGAACGCATGACATTTTACTATTAATACAGGCGTACAAGAGTAAAATGTACAGCCCTTTGTACAATGCTAGTTGAAACATTCAACATAACTGCGAGCTCTCTTGCGAGAACAGTCAATTTCTTGAATTATAATCACAACTGTTGCATGCTTTGCCTGGTGACATTTTTTGCTAGAAGTTTCTGGTCTATCTTGAGATGGGTACTGCCTCTGGTTACCGTATGCGTGCTGCTCCATTTTAAATTAAAAGTTCAATTATTGGGCCTTAAGTGCCAAAACCACCTGCCGTAGTGGACCCGCCGTAGTGGAGGACTCCGGATTAATTTGGACCACCTGGGATTCTCTACTTGCACCTACATCAAAATACACGGGTGATTTCTTCGTTTCGCCCCCAACAAAATACGGCCACCGTGGCCGGCATTTGATACCGCGACATTATTTCAATTTCATAGTTCAACTGGTTTGGCAGAGGAATATACTAAATCGTCTTTGTCGTTTTCTGTTTTCCCCAACTTTGAAATTTCTCATATTTGTCGGGTATAAAACAGTATTATTTACAAAACGTTAATTAAACATGCACATTGTGCTTATTTATCTAAACTTACGTACTAGTGTTCGCTATTTACTGAATGAAATTGTCATTGTTATGTTATTGTCATTACATTGCCATTTTTGTAGGTATAAACCAAGATGAAAAATAGCAATGTTGATATCATTCTTATTCTTTGCTTATTATTGCAACTGTCAGTAAAACTGTAACCAATGAAAATTAAAAAAAAATTATGACGACATTGGCGTAAAAGACCCTCATATGTGTGCTGAAAACAAGCAAACCCTTCTAGCATACACATAGAGCAAGCAAACTTTACAAAGTACACATGCTTTCAGTTTCTTGCGACGCTATAAAGATGCATTGTATATGCAATGTAGGCATTTGTCATTTAAGGCATTTATTTTTCTAAAGCTTACACACAAAAATCCGCTTCATGAGACACATACTGAGCATGATAAAAAAGTAAAGTACGCGTATAGCAGTAACTTATGTAGTCAATACTCTCAAATTTCGGTGATGAATGGATCAAAGACATCACGCAGCTGAGAAAAACTACAGTGAGGTTGTCTTGGGGCCGTATTCTTTTTTCGCTTTCAGGCGCGCGCGCTGATTGGCTGGTTGAGCAAAATTGAATGACGTCGGGCTCAACCACCCAATCAGCTCATCCAATTTTGCTAAAACAGCCAATCAGCGCGCGCCTGAAAGCGAAAAAATAAATTTCGCCTAGGGGAACGTTTCAGAATACGGCCCTTGGAAAGACCCTTTAGCAAACTCGCATACCAAGGAGAACAGTATGTTTCTGCTGTAAACATTTATAAATAAAAATAGGGCTCTGCTTTCAAAAGTACACTCGGTGTTAATGGGTCAATACACTTCGGCGTCGACAGCAGCAAAATGGCGTCTCTTCAAGGTGCCATCAATTCAGCCCCCTACCCGTTGGACCATTCTCTGTGACTTGAACGCAACCTTACAAACACTGCAGTTTTCTCTACGTCATGGTTTATATGGGCAGCTAGTATACGAAATACGGCATGCTGTTCATTAGGCGCTCGAGAAGGGACAGGACATCAAATAATAATGGTTGCCGAACTACAGCGCAATTGTAGGTCACGACAGCGCAAATGAAACTGCTGCGCGGCAACTTCATTCACTTGATCCCACCATCACACTTCTACAATGAAATTCACCGGGTTTCACCAGCTCCCGCTTCTATTCTATTTTTTTGTCATGTTTTGTTGCAACAAAAGAGATTTTGTATCGTATCCTCGTCTAAATGAGTCACATAAAAGCTTTCATTGTGAACGTGCTCTTAGTTTACAAAATATTGTCCGTGTCCATATGGTCACGCTGGGCGGCTAGGATACAGCAAAAAGCACAAAGTGACAAATTTTATTTCAGGCCTCGACACATCGCAACAAATATAATTAGGGATTTGTGGGACACTTATTTAGTATGGTATGGTTTGGAGCATAGAATGCACATACCAATGTCACATTTAGTGCACTGTGTGAGCACCGTGTGTGCACCGTGCTGTTGCAATTGTCTTTAGCGCACCTGTAGCTTTTGCCGTAAGGTATTCTTTCAACAAAGTGGGCCACTCAGTCATATCGTGTACTACAAAAAGCAACGTCACCAGGCTTTGACGTTCTTTGAGACCAGGTCCTTTCTGCTTGTTCTGCCATCTTGTGAGGTAACTTTGGACTATTTGCTTCTGAAATTCAAGTTAACTGATTTTGGACCCTGTGCTGCGCATAATCGCGCAACCATTGTTTGTGGCCACATCACAAAGCCAAGTGAATATTTGCCCCCAACATTTTTTGCCACGAATTGCAATCCGGTAGGCCCCTATGTTTGATTCCATCTGATCTGTGCCTCCGATAAAGCACTTATATTTGGCAAAAGCACCTGGACGAAACACTCTTCTGTGCATGGGAATACCTGTCTGTAGATGAGATGGGCTCTACACCATGTACAGTGCTTGCAATTATTACAAAAGAGTTGTCCATCCAGCGCACAACAATTATCCCGTCGTCGTAAAGCGCATGCTCTCCGTACCCACAGGGCTGGCGTTGGACAATATAGGGAGCACAAAGGCCCAGCGTGACCATATGACAACGCGTACAATAACACGCCCGGACACAAAATAAACGAAAATTAATCTCTCACAAATTATCACCGGAAGTCACATATTGCATTAGGCATACAGAGACATAGAAATCATGCTATTGCTGAAGGGAATACCGAAAGAAAAAAAAAACACATTTACCTAGGCGAGCGTTGCATCTCGACGCGCCCCCGAACTGCTAACCACTATTTCCCGCCTATTTAAGCAGCTTGCAAGTAAACAGAGACAATTTCTGCCCCCTGGTGTCTGTAAAATGTGTCCTAAGCTCTCGAAAGACATGTTGCGGCAAGTTGGGCGCGGTTTTTTTTGAGCGTGTATAAATTGAAAGCCTTCGTGTAGATGGGCGTGACCATATGGCCATGCTGGTACCTAATGGGTTTTAAGCCAAACTTGCGAATTCACCTGCCGCCGGGAATCTCTGAACGCGAGACAAATTTGTTATGTCGCATGTGGTTGGACGTTGCATTCACGAATGCCTGTTCATTCCTAATAGGAATGGCCAACAGTGCGACGTGCAGTTTTTGGGGGTGTTGAGAGACAAGAGAGCACCTACTGTGCCACTACCCATCCTTCGACGCTCAACGGTGTGCTCTACATCGTAGGCTCAGCCGCTTGGATGACAGACCGCTCTCGAAGGGAAAGACCCTGAGACTTTGGCCCAAGCATTTTTGCGTGCACAAGGCCACAGAAGCCCCATTGTACTTCCGAAAGTGACTGTTAGCGAAGATACTACAGCGCGTGTGTTCACTATGACTGCCTCTATTAGAGTGCAGCTCTCAGGTGTCCGTTCCGGCGGCGAGCATCAGCGTAACCGAGCGAACGAGCGCAGCGAAGGATGAAAGAGCAAACGCAGAGCGCCGCGGGGTATGAAAGACGCGAGCAGGACAGCGGAGAGGAGGATGCAGCGCAACCATGAGGCGGAAAGCGGAGGAGGGTATGGCGAAAACGTGAGAAGAAAAGCGCAGTGCGGTGACGATGGCTACGAGATGGCGCCAGAGTAGCGCGCGTCCTCTGGAAGGTTTCTCGGTGGCGGCGGCTGTGAATCGCGCCCGCGCGTCGCCCATGCGCTGCCTCTCGCAATCTCCAGATTAGAGAGGCAGTCGCGCCACACTTCGCTTTGCTTGCAAAGTGCCTCATGAGGCAGATTGTCTGCGCCAGCCAATATATCGCGAAATGAAAACATGTACAGAGCTGTGCTCAAGTTTGCATTAGGAAGTGTCGTAATCGTCTGTGAATTTTTATTCTTCTGATATTTTCTTTTTTATTGTTTATTCATCCACCTTTCCCCTTAACCAAGTGTAGCGTAGATAACTGGGCACTTCCTTGGTTAAACTCCGTGCCTTTCCCTCTTCGTCACTCTCTATTGTATTCATTCTTGTGCAAGATCCTTATTTGGAGATTACAAAAGCGTCAGTTCGGAACTACACCCGTTAAGGAAAACTTCACCGGGAAATTTTTCTTTTATCGATATTTATTTCGCATAGCCATGATACAATTTTATACAATAATGAAGAACCATTTAAGTATACGTGTATCACGACACTCACGGGCACGCATCATAAAATATTACAAAATAAATATCCGTTAACTGCATGGTCGCTTTCGTATCTTCGTGTATCATGTTTATAATTTTGACTGCTATATAAAACAAACCAAACCTACAGGCTCGTTTAAGCCCTGATACTTCATGTTCAACTTCTTCGAGCACACCAGCAAAATCTCCTTAATGTCTTGTGTTACTCGTAGTTTTATACCCGTTCGGCGTAAGCTTCCGCCAATCTGACTTTCATGCATGTACTATCGGCGTCAAATAAAACGCGAACAATGAAGCGCCTAAGGGAAAGTATAGTGGGTGCCGTCCAATGGTCACCATTAATAGGAGCGCACGTCCGGTTTGACTGCAGTGCGTGATGATGTTGCCCCTATACTGCGGTATTTTCGTTTCCGTTCTGGTTGTCTTTTATTTGAAAGCGACAAAAGATGATGGCGCAATAATAACGACTGCGCAAACTGTACCACACGCACCGCTGTTCGAGGTTCATTTGACGCCGATGGTACGGTTTGGCCGTGTTTGGTGATAATACTTGCCCTATGCTGTGATGCTTTAACTTCTGTTTTCTTTGATTTTCTTTTCTCGCTTTGAAATAAAGGAAAGCCGAAAAGAAACGAAAGAGGGGAGCATCATCGCGCAGTGCAGTCAAACTGGATGTTCGCGCCCGTCAATTAATGGTGACTAATGGACGGCGCGAACTATACCTTCCCTTAGGCACTCCGTTGTTCGCGTTTCATTTGACGCCGATAGTACGTTACGGAAAAGTGTACCTCATGAACAGGCCGCAAAGCTAATTTGTCATGTTTTAAAGTGTTTTTTTTTTCAGCGATGCTAATGCAACGCTTTAACAGTCCTACATAGCTCAGCATCACGAGAACACTGGCACTAGCAGAAATTGTGGTCATATCTTTACGCAAAGGAAATAGGTAAAAAAAATACTGTGAAGGTCTAGGATACATCAGGTCTCTTCGATCTCTACATTCTATAGTAGGGATATTTGTACGATTGCTCTTATCATCTGTGCATTTAAGCAATGAAAAATCCACTGTAACGAAAAATTCCCTGTCCTCAAGCCCCAACACCGAAACTGCTGCAGCGTGAAACTTGAGGAATTCGCAAAAATTTTAAAGAAATATTTATGATAATGACATCTGTGTTCTTGGCAAATGATAGCAGTGGTTATTATGTTGATTTACGCATAAGTTGATACTTGACGATATGATTACTTGATATCGCAATTATGATAGTACAGAAGTTAAAATAGTTGCTATAATCACCCAATAAATAAGATGCACGATATAACCAGAACAAAAAAGCAAATAGTAGAACACTCAAAATCTACAGTGCACGTTGAATCTGCAGTTATGTGAATTAGTGAGAAAGATATTGCCGATTTAGGCCTTTAAAATGGAGAAATAGAAACGCTGAATAGTCAGGCCAGCCTATTAGCGGAATGTAAGGCGGCTCGGGATAAGGCCGAAGTTGCGCATTAACCTTAAGCGTTTCTGTAAAATGTCACAATCGCACTGTTGAAGACGCTGAATTACGCTGCAGCAGAGAAAGATAACACGCCGAGGCGGAGCTTTGCGAGCAGGCCTTACTCTTTACTGGTCGGACGATAGCGGGCACCAATGCCGTGAGAGGCTGCTTCCTATTGGTCAGTTCCAGACAGCCAATAACTGAGTCACACGGCCAGTTTTCTTTACCCGCACGCCATGCCGTCGCCAAGTGCTGTACTTTACCCTTTGCTGTCCAGAGAATGGGATAAATGACCTTGTTATGGCACTGGCCGGCACGGTTACCCTGAGAAAGCAGTGCCGTTTGACAGAACAATTGCAGTGATGCACACAATCCGAAACACTGCCCAGATACTGTCGTTAAACAGTTGAACGTAAGCAGCCAGCTTCAAGAGTTTTTGGCAAAGCCTTTCTTTGTTTCCAGAAAGATAAATCACACGCACACCGAGGAACACCGAAAGTCACCGAGTTTCTTGTTTCTCGTCCCCTGCTTTGCGCTTGCCCAGCTATTCTCTTTTTGGGCCTTGGTCCAAGGTGTTATATGAACAGCGAGTCTGGAAAATTTTGTTATATTTTATGTGACCTTTTTAAACTTTGAATATACCAATCCTTTCTTGTGAAACTTTTCAGAAGAGAAGTTTGAGAGCATTGTTCGTGAATGTGGAAAACAAGGCTCTAAACCTATATTCCAGTGCAGTGATGATGGCTCTACAAGCTGTGCTATAAACAACTTCAAGTGCCTTTTTAATAGCCATGGGATATGCCAGTGGGTTTATGCATGTTAATAAAAAGAAAAAAATGTCATTTGCGTTCATTGGAGTTCGTTTATTGTATATAATAGGGGGCAGTTTGTATTTTATTGCACGTAGGCTTATAAGTACATTTACCAGCTTCCATACTCTACGCCAATCCGTATGGCACCTGCTACCACACTTAGTGCATGACATTCCTTGCTAAGCTAATAACAAGAAATGATACCGCGATGTAGCATCAATCAATGTTTCGGCTATCAACAGCCAAGAACTCATATTAACTCGATTGAATGACATGGCATATATTTTATACTAATGATCATAATGATACTGTTAAATATCAAGAATTGAAAAACATAACTTTAGAGCTCGAGATAGGATCGGAATAAAACTCAAAAGGGCTATATAAGGTATGTAGCTGAACATACTTATAAAAACTTCAGGGTGTGTTGTAATTTATGGAGTGACCAGGAGTTATGAATCGCCACCGGTTCAACTACTTGGCACTGTTCATGGAGTGACAAAAACAGTAGCGGTATATAAAAAATCTGGATCGAATTGAAATTTGCAGGATACGAGGGCATCACAAAGGCACCGAGAAGGTAACATAAGAGTCTGTAGGTCAATTACCGGAAGCAGCATGAATCAAAAAGTACTGTTGGGACCTCTAGAACACATAAAATGAATAAATGATTCAAAAGCGGATGCTATAGATAAAAAGATACGTCATTTCAGTGTAAAACTGTGCTTCGATATAGTTGAAGTCCTCAAGAAGCCGATCAGTCACTTATTACTATTTGGATAGCACAATCTAAAATAGGTAATTTTTCGTCTTAATCACCTCATGGTGCACAAAGCAGTGGTAATCCCTTTCAAACAGCTGCTTTGAAAAGGATTACACTCAATCGCCTACCTTATCACTTCTCCGTTCAATCAAATGAAATCTTAGAGGGAATTTAAGCCCACGCTTCAAATCTATCCTAACAGTGACAGCTCACCGGATGACGACAAAGAGAGCAACGACAGAAACGGCAGCGATGACCACGTCGTACACAGCTACAACGACGACGGTGACGGCTCAATCAGAACGACCAGTACATTTGTACGACGCCTGTAAAGTCACCGACTCGAGCTCGAGTCTCGCAATAAAGTTTTCTTCTCCCGCGAATTTCGCCAGGTAATCATGGCAATAAACGTCGTCATAATAACTACGACAGGCCCAACGAGTACTCTAAGCTCATCCAGCACTGCTTCTTCAGGAATGTGTAACAACAACAAGTTGAGTAAAAATTTATTGTACTTTTCCCCTTGGTACAGCTCGCTCCGCAATGTCTCAGCGCTCATGGCGTTCTGTTCCTGAGAGCAAGTTGGCGTGTTGGTATCCAGGTCGCGTCGTCCTTATTTCGATGGGGGATAAAAAAAAAAACTATTATTGCGGGCCCCTCCACTAGGGCGTCTCTCATAGCACCAGCGCTGCTTTATTACGTTAAAACCCATGAATAAAAAAACATCGGTAAAACGTTGTATTTATGATGGTACTATTTTCCTAGAATCGTACTAATTCTTCCTTCTATTTTTCCCGTGTTGCCGTTCCGCGAGTGCTGCGTATGACGAATGTGGTAGTTATAAGGTACTTCTTGAATATTCCAATGAACACTTGTATTCGCTAAATTTAGGAGTGACGTCACCAAATTATTTAATTTCGTACTGTCCGTTTGCAGCGTTTTCTGCTCAAAAATGAAGAGACAAATAACGGGCGCACCCTGCCTATGTCGCAAGCACAAATATGATGCAAGAACAAACAATTAAAATGGCCATTTAATATAATTTACAGATGTTCAGCGTTCTCAATATTAGGGCTATTTCATTCTTGGAATACTGAAGAGAAGCCCATCGAGAATTGCACTCAAAATATCATCCACCAAAGCGCAAGGCACGCAGAAGTCTGCTTTTTCTTCTGTAATGTGGCTCAGAGAAGGCTGAAATTATTCTTCTTTGGGATATTCACAGTAGAGCACTGCACGGGCCGATTTGTTCAGCCCGGGCCCGGCCCGGTCCCGTTTTTACTTTGAGCTGCCCGCCCGAGCCTGATCAAAAATTTTATGGCGAAACCCGGGCCCGGCCCGGGCCCGAAAATAATCTACGTTACCCGCCCGGCCCGCCACCCCTTTACCTTAGGCCCGAGCCCGACCTGAGCCCGGCTCGAAACCGGCCCGAACCCGGCCCGCGACCAAAAAATCCATGTTTTTCAGATTTGAGACGCCCGAGAATAACTCGCTGCACGTTACATGCACACCACCAGAAAGCCCGAGCCCGGCCCGGGCCCGCGTCAAAAACCCTGAGCCCGGCCCGGGCCCGGGTCAAAAAGCACACGCCGTGCCCGAGCCCGGCCCGAGCCCGTGAAAAAACTGCTCTACCCGGCCCGGCCCGGCCCACGGGCCGGGCCGGGCCGGGTAGAGCAGCCGGGCCCGGGCTTTCGGGTTAGCCCGAGCCCGTGCAGTGCTCTAATTCACAGTATGTCCGTGCTCTTTAAGCTTAGTTCGTGATTGTGCATCGCAGGTGATCTTAGCCTGAAAGACGTTGTCAAACAAATTTGAGTCATTGTTGTCGGGGACCGTCAAGTCCTATACATGCGCCCAGCCAGGAACGAAACGAATTAAACGACTTGAAGTTTTCTGGCACAGATAACCCCTCGCCCACAATGCCCGAGGATCAGTGCTCGTTTATCCAGATCAGCAAAGTGCACTTGCCGATGCCTGCACTCTAGATCTGACTACCCTGCAGTCGTGGACAGGTCTGTCAGTTGAAGTATCTATCAGCGGAGGATGGGTGAAAAACATGTGAAAGCATCAGTGATCTGTTTTACGGAAGTGCGAAAATAAGCTTCTTAAAAAACACACTTTTGGCTGGCACAACACTTAAAATACAAACTTCTCTGTGGTGAAGTTCCCAGCAGAGTTCTTGACCTGACGCCCTGTCACGAGGCCTTCAGTAAATTAATGCACGTGATTAAATGTAACAATTTCGTTCCCTCGGAAAAATTCGTAGGAACACACGCTAGCCAAAATAGTCCGAGAACATAATTATGCTCAGACTTCACCGATAATGACTAGCATTTTTTAAGAAAGTAAAGCATTTTGATTCTTAGCAAATGCTACGTATCAGCTAAACAATTCGTACTACAAAGTGGTTCTCTAGAATAGTCTCCGGCGAATGACAAAGAGGTTTCCATTATAGCAGCTGCTTGAATTGTGTCTCTGATATTGTCCGATTTGGAACTTACATATGGGAAAACAGTAATGGCCTGCCGTGGTGGGGTAGCGGCTGCGGTGCTGCGCTGCTAGGCACGAGGTCGCGGGATCGAATCCCGGCCGCGACGGCCGCACTTCCCGGTGGACTAAGTGCAAAAACGATCCCCAGATGGTCAAAATTTCCGCAGTCCCGCGTTATCGCGTGCCTCATATTCAGATCGTGGCTTTGCTTCCTAAATCCTCGAAATGTAACTTATTTTAGTACTAATGGCGAATAAACAGTGACTGCATTTTGTAGCTAAAATGGGGTTTATATGCAGAAAACAAAAGCAGGTTAAACGTCGCTGCTGTAGTTTTGAAGAGGGATCAGGCATTTATGATGAAAAGTGCATGACTTTAATAACGCATTCGTACGCGTGTGTTTGTGGTTACCTATAAGGCAAGCTTAATTTGTTGGACGTCGTATCGCTAGCATTAGCACGGCAATTTAGGCCCAACATACAAACACACGTAAAGAAGCAAACAAAATGTACGCAATTATTATGTCAATGGCGCTTTCTAAGTGACCAGTATAAAAGATAAGCGCACAAATGCAATTCTGCAATCATTCGGAGGTCTATTATTAATGCGATTAGCATTATTTGGGAACTTCACCCAGTTGTCGGTATGTCTGTTTGTCCTCGGCTAGCATATTTCACGCCAACTTGGTTATGAAACATCGATTGAAAACTGCCGGACCAGCTTTGTTCACTACGCCTGTGACAATAGGTATGTGCCAATCTTAAATGAACATCTTTGACTCCAACTTTGGTAAATGTGTATGTGCCATTAAATATATAGCGCTCTTTAATGAACCTCTTTCACGACAACTTTGGCCACATGAAACTAGGAGGCTTGGAAGTTCTCGTTGCCAGTGGACGAAGAACTCGATTCCTAGCACGCGTCCTAGTACAATTCCTAGCCCTGGGTATGTACCGTGGTATGTACTGGCTATGTGCTCATAACTAAAGCACCATTTACACCAAATGCGCACCCATCATAAGATATATTGATAACCGCGTTAATGCCGTCCATAGTGCCCAAAGGCCGTCGTCATGGCACTGTCGTCATAGCGTCGGCCTCAGAGTCGCCGGGACACTTTCCTGGTCGGTTGACCGTCATCATCAAACCATTGTCATTCCTGCTGACTCCTGGCTACAGCCTTGAACGACTGGTCAGTACCGAACATAGTGCAATACTTGTCGCGGGGGAACTGCAGATTTTTTTTTAATCAGCACTGTACCAGACAAATATTGCAAGGTAAAAAAAAAAACATGGTAATTCCATGCGATGTGAGAATCAGTTTAAGCGAAGCTTTCATTGGCGCTTGCGAAGAATGCTGTTTTTATTTCGTGACCGTTTTGTACTGTAGAGCGCACTACAACGTTGGAAACAATTTCACGGAAAGCGCTTTGCTCAAAATTAAACTTGCGGTGGCAGACATATCAATCCCGCGCATGACGGCGAAGGAATGACGATGATGCAATGAAGAAGCGATGCCGTCGACCGTATGACCACGACATCCATTGTGACAATAGGATGACGATGTCGGCATGACGATAATGGCATGACGACAACGTTATGTCGACGATGACGGTATCCCGACGACGAAATAGCAATGAGTGCATAATTACAACGGCGTGACACCGACGAAAAGATGCCTACGGAATGGCGACAATAAAATATTGATGGCAGCGTGGCGTCAGCGACGTCACGCAGTCACGCCTCCGTCAGCTCACAATGAGAACAATCACGATGTCAACGCAGTGACGACGACAGAGTGAAGACGTGGAATGATAGCAACGCCTTGACAACGAAGGAATGATCACGGTCTAACGAACTGGGTGAAATGGCAAGGAACGAATGACGACAACGGCATGTTTTTGTAAAGAAGCTCTCTTCCGCGCTGACGTGAATCGTCTGCCAGCCCGGGCCGCCTTTGTTCGGACTTTATCCGGTGTTTATTTGCATTATGTCCAGTAAGGGTCAATTGTGCATGGCAGCCAGGAGCCAGCCCCCTAAAAGTGTGCGGGAGAAGCAAGGAACCCTTCGCTTTAGAAAAAAACACCTTTGTGGACGCGGGAAAACGAAGGTAGGAGAAAAATCAAATACGTAGACTGCTAGAAGAACCTCTGCTGTCCATGATTGATTGACTATTCGTTGTCTGATTTACAGAGTGATTGTACTACACGACGAAAAGCGAATGCGTGACTATGATAGAAATAAAGATGGCGAGAGAGAATTTTTTTCCAAGATCCGTGGCTGCGTTAAAGTGCACCTGCATCTCAGCGTGCCGGCGTTTTTTCCTATGCACTATTATTACAAAAAACCATAAGTTCAATCTAGGCACCGGAACACCGGTCACTGACCTACTGTGGCGGGTCGCGGATGACGATGATGCGGATTTATTATCAGCCCCGCTTTTCAACGTTTCAACATTTCTTATGCATATCTAAGAAGTAGCAAATATACGACTTCAATATTTTACCTTCAACTATCCTGAACAGTTTAGCTAGAATCTAATCGAAGGCGCTATGATATTTACGTGACCGTTCCACGAATCACAAAGATGCCAATGTGATTGTTTATTTCATAAATTTGACAGTACATTCAGTAGTTCTAGTTCGTGCTCTTTAGGGTTCTTTTTTACCTGAGATACCATTTTCGCCCAAGTACCACAAGTACTATTCTAAGTGTAGAGTTCGCAAGGCAGATTTGACGTATTATTGATGTAGATTAAGCAAATAAAGAATTTAGGCAACAAATATAAGCGAGAGAGAGAGAGAGATGACTTCGTTTTATTGATCTGAGTTTATATCCCAACGCGACACAGCTCCTTTGGGAGACGCCATAGCCCGGACTCCACATTAGGTTTCACAACATTAATATGCACCCAAATTATGGTAATGAGTATTTTTTTCTTCGCATCCTTCTGAACTCATCTGGCGCAGTTTATATTCGAGAGTGAAATATCGCTTGAGCTTCGTAGTACAGGCATTTAAGTGAAAGAAAAGCACATCTCAGGTATTGATATAACCTTGGCTAGGTTCTTTTTCTATTCGTAAGATGGCCCTTAGGCTTAATACAAACATTGACAAAACCTGCTATTCCATTTCGAGCTTGAAGGGTGTCCCAATTATTATGTGTAGACACAAGCAGCGTTTCTTAGCTCAGGGGTTGCGTGAAACGCTAATAAGAAATTGAAAGGGAGCTGGCGGAGCAAAAGGTAACTATTGTCAAGAATTCGTCCTAATCAAAGCTCTGACCCTTCTTCGTCTTTGCAGTATGCATTGTGCTTCTGATTTCTCCATAAAGCCTGAACCTTAACGTTTCAATAATAAAACAGACTTTTTGTGAGATAATATCGGCAATTAAAGCCATGCGTAGGTCAAGTGAAGGACTATAGCCATGAACACAAACATTTACTGCCAGCTGGATGTTCAAATAAGTGCATTTTCTTACGGAACATATGATGAGCTGCATCCGATCAATGTCGGACGGCTATTGTAAGTCAGTACCACTAGCACTTAAAGTACTGCGACGCAGGCCCTGCCTGAAAGGATCGTACGCTGCGCACGTGCTGCGTATACGGAGAAAGACAAGTTGTGGCCCTCAATGTATTACGTGTGACAGCGATCAGCAGACTACGTTATTCCCCGTCACGTGGACCTCTCGTAGCTTCATTCGCAGCTTTGCTTGACACAATAAGCTTCACAGTGTGACCCACCCGATAAAGGAAGTGTCACAACGCAAGCGAAGCGTATACTCATGTCACCTTCCCATTTGTTCCAACATAATGGTATTGTCCAAGTATTAAGCATAAAGCTTTCCTTTATTACCTCACATTCGTGAGCTGTCTTTCCTTTGATCTTTCGGACACAGATATTCCTTGGGAACCTGAGCAACTCGCCATTAGTGTGTTGTTATACATGTTGTCCAGTAACCAGCGGCATACTGAATGAATTCGAGGGTCTTACGGGCAAAAACCACGGTTTGATTATGTGGCAGGGGGACGCCGGGTTATTTTGACCCGAATGCACGGGAGACGGGCGTTCTCGCATTTCGCCCCCATCGAAACGCAGCCGCCACGGCCGGGATTTGATCTTGCGACCTAGTGTTTAGCAGCGCAACTAAATCGCCACTAAGCCACCGAGGTGGGCCTGGCTACCTGTGTCCACTTACTTTGGGAAGCAGCCAAAAATAGTGACAGTTCTTGCTAGTACGTATTATTGCAGCCTGTAGTGAATCCACCAGCCGAAAACCTTAAACAGACATATTCGGCCTTAGAACTTAATTGAATCGCTAGCACATGTAGGTGAAACTTGTCTTTCTTCGCGATGAGCTTTGACCTGTTATACCGAATGCACTCGAATATATGGAGCAGGTCAGCACATCCAACTTGTCACTTCTTTCGCACTCGACAAATCGCTCTTTCTCACTTCTACCTCTCCATGCCGCTGCTTCAAACCGCATTTTGGAGGATGCATCGTGTTGTCTTCTACCAACTGCCTAAATCGTACAGTCCTATCACTGCTTACAAACACCGACGAGCATCGTAGTACTGTGTCTCAAAGAAGGTGCTTAGCTGCCATCTTGGGGTTTGATTTTATCGGAGGGGATCACAAGGCGAGAAAGGTATGCAAGTTCCATGAAGTTCTATATTTGTTGCTTAGGATGGCGTACCTAAACTGGATATTTATGTGTTGACAGCATACAAACAGGAGTTGCGAGCCACATCGCTGGTATCGTGACAGGCCGTGAAACGAAAGCACCAGCCGTGATCTGCTTCCGACATTCAGTATGTTTGTGATAGCTGTCTTAAGTGGTTAAACACGAAGTTTGGCAGTTTCTTCGGATTTCTGGCTATTACTATCTGCATCCTCCCGACATTTGGTATCATTACAGAATTAAAGTCGACACTTAGCAGAGAATGCTGATTTAATTTCTTTTATTGCGAAAAGTTTGTTCTATGTATGTGCTGTAAGTTGGAGGCTTCATTACACCTCTTGAAACTTGGGTGTAATCTTTAATGACTGTAGGCTTTTGCGCATAAACTACACGACGAAGACAGCAGACTCGACAGACACAAGTTTTATATTTATTCAGGACGTAGCAAAAAATTTGAATTCCCAACTAAGGCGCCTCTCAATGACAAGAGGTCGTCGGTGCCACGTTGAGAAAAACAACTGAAACCTGCATTGCACTGAAGCTAAGAAATGAAAACAATTCTACAGTGGGCAGAGAAATTCTGTTTCGGGGACTGCAGAACAAAACTCGATTGTTCTGTCAGAGCACACGATTCCCAGAAAAATGGAGCATCCGTACAAAATCGATGCCAACTGCAGCTAAAATACGCAAGTCTCTCGATGACTTTTTGACCCCTGCAGCTGCTTAACGCCAAGACTTAGCACGCTTTGTTAACAAAGAACGTCACAATATCGTGACAACAATAAGGGCAGCGCAACGACTTAAGGCTTCGTCGAGCAGCAGAAAAATATATTACCACATTTGGTCACGTCATTTCACTCTCTGCACTTTCAAATAAACGATTTTGTCTGAATATGCTGACCTCAGCAGCCGTATTGCACTTTTTTTTTCCTTTTTGCAGGAGAGGATGACCAGTGGAGGAAAGAGAGGGAACGCTACAACACCGGCGCGAAATTTAATTTGTCTGAAGTGCTAGCACGTGATTTAATGATGATCCGTCCTGTGGCGTGCCCTTTTGGTTGCTACAAGAAACTAGGTTGTGCATTCTTTCACACGAGTTGCCCCGGGTGACCTCGGGAAAACAAGATTACGCAGAACCCGCAAATATTGAACCTAGTGCTCGAAGCACGAAATACTTCATTTTCTGTCGAAGCAACTTCTCTCTTGTGCCTCAAAGCTATTTTTTTAAGTATTAGAATTTTCAAGTTTTCTTTCTCAATAAAACAAAGATTCTAATCTTCGAAGCAGCATTTCGCTGAGCAATTTTGCCAACAGTTAAGGGCACTTCAGAATCACGCAGTTCATCCAAAACTACGCTGTAGTGTTTTAGAATTGTACGATTTTTAGCAGGCTATTCTCCATAACTATATAAAGGAATCCTTTGTCGCTATCCCCTAAAATACAGATCAACAGTAAACGTTGCTTTCTGCAGTTTTGGTGAGCTCTACTAACTAAGCGTAAAGATGAAATAATGCGGTAAGCCACATGCAGAAACATTCACATAATGGTATAAAAGGTAGAACGGCTGGCACTGCAATTTTTTAAAACCTTTTTTTTAACCTGTGGCTTCTAAGGTGGCATTGATTGGGCGTGATTTCAAACAATGCTTGTTGGGTTCTTCGTCCTGGGCACCTATAAAATGACAACGCTTATTTACATGTGGCACTTTGTGTATACTCGTGTTAAACGTGGAGTAATTTTACAGCCGTATGCTTCAATTGTCCGCTATAGTGATAATTGAAGTTCTTCATGCTATATGATCTAGAAAATGTTGCGAATGATGTACGTAACTTTATACGAGAATAATAAATCTGTGATGGATATCTCCATTGGAAAATAATTGATTAGAGGTGGCTTCTGTCACATTACGTGTTTTAATACCACACTAAGGCACAAGACTACGGCACTAGAATGTAGCGCTACACGTTAGTTTGGTGCCAAAATTACAATTGCCTTTCTTCGAAAAACGAAGTCGATCAGCGTTTGGTTACACATATTGGCTAACAACGTACGAAATGCATAGACAAAAAAAATTGGCGGCGAACCATGCCAGGCATACCCGGCCTGCTGCAACCCCACCGACATCCCATCCAACAATTAGATAAAATTGCTTTTTTTTCACTCCACTAACAGAAATTCTAGTGCAATTTTTACTGGATTGATGCGATCGCACCGTTTGTCATCCCTCAGCCCTTCCTGTGATGAGATTCCCAATATAAAGAAATCTTCGGTTTACACCTTGCCTGCGTAAATTTTGCAAGTCAAGTAGAATTACAGAATAGCTTCTTTACAAAATTACCCATTTCTCAGAAAAATGTGAACCAAACCGAAATAAATATTTCTAAAGAATGCCGCATACGTTCAATATAGTGTATTTAATTACATCAGATCACTCAACATGTAGAGGATTTTGGCTGGACAAAATGCCAAGGTCTATTCCATACAAAGGAGGCCGCAATTTGATGGCGGTTTGATTTATTAACGCTCGCGCATTATGTGGCCCGGAAAGGAGACAAGATTTTAAAACACAATTCATATCTCTCTATTTAGCCCTGTCTCTTTTGTAACCACTAATGCTTCTTGGTCTCCACAACGCCCCCATTTTCCTCAGAAACAATCTGACTTAAAAGTATTGAATACAGGGTGAGTTGGTATTTCATACGGAGGAAAAATAGCGCGTTAAACAAGAGAGTTTGCTTGTCACGCTATTCTTCGTCAGAACAATCTCAGGCCGACAATTATCCACTAGTAGAAATTCCTGGCCTATGGTTTCTACTGAAGCCAGAACGACTGCCGATGCTGCGTCAAGTAAAATAGATGGAATCGTGCGACACACTGTGACAGCGTGGTACCGTGAGAAACTGTATTTGTGACATCACGCGTGAGACCATGTCAATGATCATGTGTTTTGTGTGTGGGGAAACTAACTTGTCTGAGAGTTCTTTCACTCCTATTTTACTCGGTCAATTTTTGTACATATATATTCTTATCCCATTGGATTGTAGTGAACAAGACATGTAATGTGGCCAATCTTCTTGTCATTCTTTGTATATCACTTCAGACCCAATAATGTAATCAATACATTAACAAGCAAGAAGGTCTGAAACAAAAACGTTCTTACTTATGGAGTTTTGTGGAACACGCTAGTGGCTGTCGTAAAAATATACGTCAATATGCAGGATATTTAGAGAAATGAGACGTTTGTAGCACTTTGTGATAAACGTCCCTACTTGTCAGTTTTATGTTCTTACACTAAGCGAAACATAGTAAAGTGTATCATAAGTTGTTTGTACATGCAATCTATGAGAAGTCATTTGCGGGAGACGTCTGGTTGCTGGTTAGTTGGCTATCATACGACGCTTGATTCCCGAGTTTTTCTTTCGATGCAGGTAATGCGACGGTGCAGAAACGAATCACTCTGCACATGTAAATTCGTTTAATGGGTCTTCTATTAGTCCTGCCTAAAATACCCGCAGTTGAGCTTGTTATGCTTCAGTTTGAGTTTGTTATAATTTTCCTTTTGTTGTCTGCCCAACGCATAGCAAAAGAAGCCGCAGCGTATTATACACAATAGAAAATACAAAATTCCAACCCAACCACACATACATGTTGACGCCAGTGTCTATGAAAAAGGCTTTGCCATAGATTCGTTGAACGGAGTCTTCCAACGACGCCAAGAAAACTGATCACTGCCACTAATCCCACACCACCCAGGGGTTACAAGTAATCGAAATAGCAATTTGACACCTCCCTGATACTGCCACACACATGCACACATTCTCTTTGCAGACACAACGGCAGCCGGCCACATACTCGTTGACAACGATTTTCGCAAAAACATAGCAAAACAACTGTGTGAACACTTGCCCAACATCTTGGAGATTGTCTGGGTGCCCGTTCGCGATGTAATGCAAGGTAATAAAAAGACTAAAGATTTCGCTTGTGAAACCACATTTCAGGCTCCCCACTTTTGCCGACTGCAACCAAACCATTCAGCTTATTCTTGCCACAATTTCACACCGACAAAAGCACCCGAAGGGTCTTCCCTAAACTACACCGCGAGATCCCACCAACATAAAGATTCCTCATGCACAGGCACAAGCACACGCAGCTTCCAGCTGACTGTATTCACCTCCTGGCGGCTCCTACACAAACAGACCCCGCCCTGCAAGTACTGGGACGCCTCACAACCCCTCACGTCCTCTGGCAACTCCTACCACCTCCACGACGACCCCAATACTCTCAACTAACCATCACATTCTCCCGCCGACTGGCTCACTAGCACTCGCACCCACCTCGATCGTATTGCAGAATTTGGAGAGTATATTACAGGTACAGCGCGGAAAAATGAGAGACATGAGGTTGGCCGAGCTCGCCTTGACGCTCGCTTGGCGCTACCTTCTGGTGTTTACATAACCAGCCGACCGGTTTCAGGCCCGACAAGCTAACTCGAGAAGATTTCATCAGCTTCGTGTAAGCTCAGCTTAGTCATAAGCCACTAACAAGCCCAACGTTTTACCTTTTTAGCACGGTATCCAGAATGCTGCCATCGAGGCCCTGAAATGAGGCAAAGAGGCACTACGTCGGTACCTATGTAAAAGACGAATGATTTAAAGTGAAGTTTTGTTAGCATTTTCTTCGACTTTGAGGGTGCTTCCACAATGGGTTACGAAGGGTTAGGGGTATCACTGTCCTCATTGGCCATGTGGCAGTGGCAGTGGGCTTGTTTCAACATTGTTGCTTGCTGCAGTTTTGCACGACGGCCCGGTACCGAAGATAGTCCCAACCATCCCAGTGAAATCAGGGCATTGTACAACGTGCGCTGACCTTAAAAATGTTTTAAAATAAATTCTGAGCTTTTACGTACTAACACTACGATGAGGATATAAGGGCCGCCATAGTTGGGGATCACAGAATAATTTTGGCCACGTGGGTTTATTTAACGTGCACCTAAATATAAGTAACACGAGCATTTTTTGTTTCATGCAAGGCGTTTCCCAATGACAACTTATGTCCAATTTGGCAATGTGGTCTATATTAGCAAATGGTCGCTCATAATGAATGATGCTACTCGGACACACAAAAAAGGGGTCCTGTTGAACCGCACTCCCCCAACGCACGGTATGCACATGATTTGTTATAGCAGATCGGTATTGGGGTTGATCCCAGCTTTCTTAGTAGATAGGTTTAAATAGCATGTCTTTTGCGTAATGAAAACAATCGATCGAGACAAAGAACATGTGCCATATAATGTCACCCTTTAGGTATCTCTAAAACGGTTAGACCTCTTCCTGTTATTGCTCGGGATATTGAACGATATCTGTGATTGTCGCAATTTCTTATGTTAGAGGTATACGAAGGGCTCTTCGTTTGACAAAACCAAACCATTCCCGTTTATTGCAGCCCGAACAAAATTTGTGCAAATCGGTGTAAAGCCGATTCTCTCCGAAGTTTACCCCTTCGTAAATCATAAGATAAATGCAGTTGGTACAAAATTACTAAAAACCTACCTACCTCTTGTGAGCGAGCGGTCAATATATGTGAAAATAATAATAATATTATCATATGAATATAGTATATGCCGCATTTATCGCGTAACACTTAACAGAAAGCCGATGTATAAAAAAATATAATATTATCAGCAGCTGTTGTAGTTGAGTATAAACGAAAGCATGATGCTTAATTTTTTTAGTAACCGCTTTTAAATGAATCAGCAATGCCTCATTATCGCACTTCCCGAACGTCACATACATGTAAACGCCGGTAGTGCTTTAGAAACCGAATTAACGCAGCATTGACGTCGCTCTACAGTGTGGATGGTTACTGTGACGTTGAGAGGGCGTTTTACTAACTACGGTACATTCAAAGAAGTGACCCGGTTCACCGATACGGTACTTCATTAATTTTGTTCTAAGAGCGTATATTGGGATCAGTAAAGTAGATAAACAACAGACGCGAACGAAAGGCCTGATAACTTTAATATGGACACAGAGATTATCCCAGTACATACGATAATAAAAGTGAACAAAGGCTTGTAAGATAAAAAAAAACATCACACCTTCTCTGTAGCAAATGTCCAGTGCTGTACTTTTTGTACTCTTTCGATTCCTTCAAGAAAGTGCGGAAAACTATTTGCTTGAATTGCCAAACCAGTCTACTTGTAGTTATTACTGTGATTTATTTTAGATGTAATAATATTGCCTGACAACCAGGTTTTGTAGAGATGAGTTCCTCATATAATATTCGAGCAGCTCTCTTTGCCAATAATGTTCCTATGAATGATTACGTTTGTTTAAACAAAACGGTTGTGTCCAATAGGAGGCCATTGCTTGCTTGTAAATCTTACCAGAAAATTTTAAAAGTTTGGGCCACCTGGCAACAAAACGGTCACTTTCTTGCCAGCTTTCCTCTGTCAAAATACCTCCCCATATTTACCCCCGAATATGAAAAATAGAAATCCCGAATACGAAAAACCCTAGGTATAACCAGGCATTTGTCACTGAATATGTGCTAGTGTGTACGTGAATATTTGTGGCCCATCTCATTGACGTTGCGACAGTCACACAGAGGGTATAAAATGCTTGAACATATTTAGGTATAAATATGCCTTACCTTTGTGTGCATGCACCACATTTCCGCTCTATCACTTAAATTTATGCAGGGAACGGAGTTACACAATCAGGTGTACCAATTTTCTGATTTTCGAAAAGAAACTAACATTTCATAAATCCCGTGACATGATTTCGTATCTTAGTTTCAACTATAGAAATATTTATAAATTTTCTTTTTTCTTTATTTTTGGTGGCAAGTGACGAATGGTCACTTAACACCACAGTTAAACATTTAGGAGGCTTTCCGCGAGATGGCATCGTAATCTTTTACGATTTCCTTGGTTTGCTCTGCACAAGAACAGCCATCAATATTACCTGTCCGCCAGCGCTTGCGCATAGGGCATAACAGCTTGTTTTTAGCTTCAGCGAGCGGCTCCATTGTGTCGGCTTACTTTGTTTTCAGTCCTTACAAACTTTAGGTTGTGCTTCGTTTGGTCATCCTTGGAAAGCCTACAAAAGGCATCAGCTTTTTCTTCAACGCCAATGCACCCCAGTAGGCTCTGCAGCTTGCGTTGCTAGAAGCAGCATTAGCGAGACCTGTCGACTGCCAGCGCTGAGCTTAGTGCACAGGGTAGATAGCATTTTTGTAGTCATCTTTGAAGTAGATCAGTATCTGAGGAGCAACACCGAATATAAGGCGAAATATTACGGCAGATCCAACGCATTGCTAAATTCAGCGTTATATGAAGCCTTCTTTAGACTTTTAAGTTACGTTCTATGCAAGCAGACATATGGCAGGTGTACATTTACAGATTCCAATGCACATGTTGGAATCCTTCTGAAGCGAAACGGCTGAGAAGCAGGTAATTAAACGGTATAGCACTTAAGACAATGCGTGCAATTGCCTATTTTATTTCAATGATCCTGTCTCAAGTCATGCAATATATATGTTAAGGAATCGCAAAGGTATCAACTTCATTGTCATGCATTATTCAGGCTTATGCACTACAGCGAATGCGCAATGCGAGTGCACAATGTGAGACTTCGGCGCAGAAATAAGGACGGAGGTAATGTTTGATCTTTGTCGAGAGATCTTGTTCTAGTGTGGCTCGCCGAAACGCTACCACAGACGGATAATATCTCGCTCTACACAGACAATATTTGCATCTGAGCGTCCGGCGTGACAAGGCCACAAGTGCGCGCCAGAGTACAGACAGCGGAAACCCTGAGAGTGGCATACCTTCGCCGACAGCGATATCCACAAAAATGTGCACTAGTGGTCTTTACATGAAGACCGATGTATTTCTTCCCGGTGTGTATCGAGGGCCAGTCAATTGAGCACAAGAAAACTTACAGGTTCTTAGGCGTTATTGTGGATCGCAACCTCACCTGGAGTGCCCATGTCTCCTACATGAAGAAAAAACTCATTTGTATTGAGAATATTTTTAAATCTGCAGCTGGAAAAGCGTGGGGACCATCCGTGCGCTCCATGTTACAGCTATACACGGCACATTTTCTCGGATTCCTGCGATAAGTCTTCCTGTCTTGTCCCACACATGCAAGACTAATATCCTTGCACTACAGAGCGTACAAGCCCAAATACTTCGGACATGTCTTCGCCTCCCGAGATGTTCATCGACAGCTGCAAAGATTGTCATTGCACAGGAGCACCCGATCACCACTCATATCGTCGGTGAGACGCTAAGAACACACATTCGACACAGTTCACGGCTACCATCCCATCATTTAGCCGATTTGCCAGCGCGAAGACCACAGGCTACATTCTGTAGTATTGTGACAAGACACCATGCCTCAATACCATCTGGCTTCAAGCCTGCGAAACGCCCAACATCGGCATTGTGGTGTCTCCTGCAAATTCACGTGTACCTCTCAGTTTCTGGGATTAGAAAAAGACAGACTTCTCACCACTAACCCTGAAACGATTGTCACTGCTTGTCCTCGAAGAGTATTATTTTGACCACACACACATTTACACGGACGGTTCCACCATTACCAACAGCTCTACCGGAGCAGTAGTTGTTCCATCGCACGCCGTCAATTTGCAATTTAAATACTCGCACAATACCACGTCCTACAAAAGCAGAACTTGCGGATCTTCAAGGTGTACTCAATTACGTGCTCCAGCAGCCACGAAATCGTTGGGCCATATTCAGTGATTCCAAAGCAGCCCTACAAGCTCTGCAGTTTGCCCTACGTCATGCGTTACACGAGCAGGTAGTGCACGAAATAAGGCACGCTCATCATCACGCGCTCGAAGAAGGACACACGACATTTTATTTCAATGGTTGCCAAGCCATTGCGGAATTGTCGGCAACGACAGCGCAGATGAAGCAGCACGCTCGGCTCATCAAAAACATCAGCTGGTTCTTATACCACTCTCAAGAACGGATGCTGTGCGGCAACTTTATTTATTTTATTTTTTATTTACAATATACTACAGGCCCATGCGGGCCCAAGCAGGAGGGGGAAAATTACAACAGAGCATTCAGGATTACAATACAATACAAGCATACAAGCACCCAAAAGAAAACAAACCAAAACGCTCACATCTCTGTTGTGATATTAACAGATTAAAAATTGATCAGGTCTATTAAGTCAGTGATCTTTAGCAATGATAATGGTACTGCGTTCCATTCTTCAATAGTACGGGGGAAAAGGGAAAATTTAAAAGTGTTAGTTCTTGTTTGATAGGGAGTTAAAGATTCAGAGTGGTGATGTCTGGTTACTCTTGTAGTTAATGTGCGTATATATGGAGCAGGATCGATCGAGAGTTTGTTATTTTTGAGGAGGAAAAGAAATTTAAGCCTTAGAATTTTCCGCCGTAGTTGTAATGTCTGTATACCTTGATTGCGCATGATAGTTGTTGGTGAGTCGCTTATACGGTACTTAGAAAAAATAAACCTAACTGCTTTCCGCTGAATCATTTCTAGTGCATTAATACTGTACTTATTATGGGGATCCCAGACTGTGCATGCGTATTCCAATTTCGGCCGAATGCGTGATTTGTATGCATGAAGTTTAGTTTCCGGGGGCGCTTGTTTTAGTTTATGACGCAGAATACAGAGTTTACGAAATGAGGCAGCACATACATTAGAGATATGTGAATTCCAACTTAAGTTGTTAGTTATTGTCACACCTAAATATTTGTATTCATTCACTTCAACAAGATCATGAGTAGGAAGATTATACGGAAACTTCCACCTATGTCTTTTCTTGGTTATTTGCATGTATACTGGTTTTTCTTCATTCAGCTGCATGTCTCATTGTTTACACCATGAATAAATGCTGTGAAGGTTAGTATTCAAAAGTTCCTGATCCTCTCGTGAAGCAATCTCATGAAACAAAATGCAGTCATCCGCAAATAAACGAACTTGTACTGGTTCAGTAACAAGGTTAACAATATCATTAATAAAAATCAAAAACAAGAGTGGTCCCAGTACGCTACCTTGTGGTACCTCGGAAGTAACTGGCAAACGACGCGAGTGGTGACCATTAACAGAAACCGACTGTACGCGGTTTGCCAAGTATGCGGAAATCCAGTTTATTATGAAAGGTGGAAGGCCAATGTATTTTAGCCTGAAAACTAACTTTTGATGTGACACAAGGTCGAATGCTTTTCGAAAGTCCAAGAAAATTACTTCAGTTTGACTAGACTTGTCCATAACACTTGCAAAATTGTGAATTACTGTGGTTAGTTGTGCGACGGTAGAAAAGCCCTTCCTAAACCCATGTTGAAATGAAGACAGATGTTGTTATCTGTTAAAAATGTGATTACGTGATTAGCAACACTAACCGAGCGTCTCAACCGGACCCTCACTGAGATGCTATCCATGTATGTCTCCGCTGACCATCGCGACTGGGACGTTGCATTACCATTCGTTACCTTTGCCTACAATTCTTCTCGCCACGATACCGCAGGCTTCTCTCCATTCTTCCTCTTGTTTGGCCGCAACCCTACGCTACATTTCGACACCCTCCTGCCTGATAGCCTGCATTTCACATCAGAGTACGCCCGGGACGCCATAATCCAGGCACAGGAGGCACGCCATATTGCCCGACGTCGACTTGTGGACTCGCAGGAAAATCAGCGGCGCTTATATGACACCCGCCATCGTGACGCCCACTACACACCGGGCGCCCTGGTTCTCCTTTGGTCTCCGTCGCGACGCGTTGGCCTCTCGGAGAAGTTGCTTACGCTACTCTGGTCCTTACCGCGTCTTGCGTCAAGTAACTGACGTCACCTACGAAATCGCCCCTCTTGACCCCACCGTGGCTCAGCCTCGTTCCGACGTAGTCCACGTCGCGCGTCTTAAGCCGTATCACTCGACCGCCTCCTAACCAGCACCGGGTCGGTGCTTCAGCCGCCGTGGGTCATGTGACAGAGCGATGAAGAAGACGTTTTGAGAGCACTTGAAGAAGACGAAGTTCGCGACTTCGCGTGCTTACTATGATCTTATCAGCCGCTGCCAGTCTTGTAAATACACTGTAAATACATTTCTTACTTCTTTTCCCCGTAACAATATGTTGAAGCATCTTACAGCACGAAGAAGTCAGAGATATAGGACGATAATTTGAAATCAGCGCAGTGTCACCTTTCTTGTGTATGGGCACCACACGCGCCGTTCGCCAGTCAATTGGTAGATCCGCAGAAGATATCGATGCGCGAAAAATGCATGCAAGGAATGGGGCGAGCACTTCAGCGTAACGACGAAGGAACGCATTCGGAAGCCCATCAGGACCGGGTGATGTTTTAGTCTTCAGGTTAAGAAGCATAGCCACAATACCCTGCAGCGACACTATATCTTCGAGATCATAGCAAGATACAGGTGTAAGACTGACTCTTTCAGAAGGGATGGAAAACACGCTGTGGAAATACGAGTTAAAATGTTCCGCAATGGCCTCCTTGTCAACAATTTGAACACCATCAATTTGTATCTCGTCAATCGACTATTTCTTCTGATTCAAGAAGTCCCAGAACTTCTGAGGGGATTTGTTTAAAAATTTGATAGGGTATGTTGAAAATAATGCCATTTGGAACGTTTCAACGCCTCATTAAATGCCGTTCGAGCGGTTTCAACAATGTTGGCGGCTGCTCCTCTTTTTTTGATGCGCTTAAGTTTTCTTTTCAGGTGTAAGACCTCTCTCGTGATCCAGGGATTTGGTTTTCTTGTTTTCTTTGTTTTGTTTGGTATGAAATTGTCAAGACAGTAAGTGCATATCTGTTTAAATTGATCTCAAAGTACATTAACATCTGAGCCTTGAAAGCTGTTGAATTTTATTTCAAGATAATCCAGAACACTTTCATCCCGGGCACGAGAAAAATCTTTTACAGAAACTATTTCGGAGGGAGCAATACAAGGTTTTTCAAGGTTACATGATAACAACACCATCGCATGATCAGAAATACCGGAATTCACAGAGACTCTACATTCTTCAATTGTCCTAGTAACAAAAGCAAGATCTAAGATTGAAGAGGACGCATCACAAACTCGCGTAGGCTCTGTTACTAGTTGTCGCACATCCAGGTTTAGCATAATGTCAAGCAAGAA
The DNA here is from genome assembly GCF_013339745.2 of Dermacentor silvarum. Taxonomy (NCBI): domain Eukaryota; kingdom Metazoa; phylum Arthropoda; class Arachnida; order Ixodida; family Ixodidae; genus Dermacentor; species Dermacentor silvarum. The sequence goes on from NC_051161.1 coordinate 70,358,792, forward strand.
TCCAACATCAGAATGTCGATCTGTACAACTTCAATCCCTTGCTCGCCACATCACACTTCTACGATGAAATTCACCGGGTTTCAGCCAACTCACGTTTGCACTCTCTTGACCCTGGACTCTCCCGTCGCGAAATAAGTTTACTGTGTCGAATGTGGTTGGGCGTCGCATTTACCAACCCCTATTCGTTCCTAATAGGGATGGCCAACAGTGCGGCGTGCAAGTTGTGCGGGTGCGACGAGATTCTCGAGCAGCTTCTGTGTCACTGTCCATCTTTTGACACTCAACGACGTATTCTGCAAGCTAAACTCAACCTGTTAGATAACAGAATGCTCTCGGAAGAAAAGATCCTTGGGCCATAGCATATGCAATCTTGCATGCAAAAGGCCACAAAATCCCTTCTGTAGTTAGCGAAGAATACTGGATTGTACGAATACTTGTGACAGCGGAGATTCTTCTGTGACTGGTTCTGCGAATGACTGACTCTATTATTTTTCTGTTCTCTCCGTATCTATTCTTCCCCTTTCACCTCCCCAAGTGTAGGGTAGCCTAGCGGGAACGTCCTTGGTTAACCTTCCTACATTTCTCTCTTCGTTTCTCTCTCTTGTCGAGAGAAGAACGCTGAGGAGACGTGTAAGCATACAGAAATGGCAATATATATATATATATATATATATATATGCACATTTAAGGTATTGATGTTCCCATTTGTTAACGCGGGCAAACTCTGTGGTCAAGTATGGGACCGACCAAATATAAGAAAATAAGAATGTCATCGAAAATTCCGCTTTATTTAGGCGGGATCATCCAATGACATAGACATAGCTTTAAGAACGGAGTAGCGCAAATTAAAAAAAGTAACTTATGCCATTCAAAATCACAAGGTATCCAATTAAGATGTCCAAGTGCTTTGGAGATACCTATGAAGGTGCATTTTACGTACAGGTTTTATGCCATGGTATATTCTTTGATTACGTAGAATCATGATGCCCGGACTCCCGTACTCTATGTCAATTCAAATAAAACATTTTTTTCATATTTCCGAAAAAATGGAGGGGGTTGAAAAAAACTCACAATGAACAGCTTGAAGAGTTCGCGATCTACAACGGTATTGGCGGTGTACTTAGAACATCCGCCGCCATGGCTGTAAGTTGTGGCGCTGGCTAACACTGCCAAGGTTAGCTCTGGTACACATACATGAACACGCAAAAAAGCGGACTGGAAGACGCCGCCCCGGTCGCTCAATTGGTAAGAGCGTCGCACGAGTAATGCGCAGACGTCGGTTCGTTCCCCATCTGCGGCCAGTCGTTTTTTCACCCTCTTTTATTTTCATTACCTTTAATTTCTACATTTCAAATAAACTATTCCCCCTATATTTGTCATTGACTGTTGTCCTTATGCCTTTGTAATGAGGTGTCACAAGAAATGTCAGCGTGGAGTAGCTTCTAAGCCATTCGGACTTAAAATAGGTACCCCTTCTCCTCGACGGTTTTCTCGCCACACATTAAACATCTTCATGTTTGGAAGCTCATAGGCATCGAATGCGCAACTACTCCATCTTTCCGTCAACACTAACATTTCAATATATTGCCGTAAATTGCTAAACAAACACTAACTCTGTCACCTGATTGCGTATTAATTGAACGTTAAAATGTAAAACAACCCGAGAGACTGGTGGTGTTAGGCTAAAACTTACGAAGAAGATTTGAAGATAAATGTGACCTAAGTCTGCCATTTACGGGATTGATAACTTGATCAGATCAGCGGAGATACTCAGTCCCTTAAGACAGACAAGTCATCGTCACTTCTGATAACATGCGGCCGTTCTCCACTCTGCTTTCGCACGATCACCTTCCCTTCTTTAACCCTACAAACTGATATCCGGCCTTCTTGCCTCACGCCTTAGCATGTGACAACAAAACCCTCGAATCCTTGACCATATCTTCAGTAAGATACGCGCTGCCAGTCTGCTGCCGCGAAGCCTTCCTTCGCTCCCACCAGATGTCCCTCACGTCCTATCTCGCAAACCGAACAATAATACAAAGCGTGCATTCTGGCCTTGTGGCTAACCTATGAAGTGCCATACTGTACGTGTCAGAAAGCTTTGCAGCGTAGTTTAGCTGCTGCCTCATTAACCTTGCTCAAGAGGACGTCTTTGTAACAGGTATACCATGAAGTCCTACGTTTACTATTGTCGTCATGCTGTCGTCGTCGTCGTCATGCCTTCCCCGTTATGGTGTTGCCGTCACTGCGTCGTCTTCATTTCGTCATGGTAGTTTCATCGTCATTTTTCTAGTGTCATCATCCCATAATCGTCATTAGAGCACTGCACAGGCCGATTTTTTCAGCCCGAGCCCGGCCCGGGCCCGTTTTTACGTTGGGCGGCCCGCCCGAGCCCGATCAAAACTTTTATGGCGAGACCCGGGCCCGGCCCTGGCCCGGAAATAATCTACGTTACCCGCCCGGCCCGGCCCGCCACCCCTTTACCTTAGGCCCGAGCCCGGCCCGATCGCCCGGCTCGAAACTGGCCCGAACCTGGCCCGAGCACCGAAAAATAATGTTTTCAGAGTTGAGATGCCCGAGAATAACTCGCTGCACGTTACATGCACACCACCAGAAAGCCCGATCCCGGCCCGGGCCCGCGTCAAAAAGCACACGCCGTGCCCGAGCCTGGCCCGAGCCCGTGAAAAAACTGCTCTACCCGGCCCGGCCCGGCCCGTGGGCCGGGCCGGGCCCGGGCTTTCGAGTAAGCCCGAGTCCGTGCAGTGCTCTAATCGTCATGCCATTGTTGTCATTGTGTCGTTGGTACAAAGTCATTGCCATGTCGTCGTGCTCGTTCTATCGTCGTCATTCCAGAGTTGTCATGCTGTCGGCGTCATTAAATCGGCGTCATGCATGGGACCCGCATTTCAAGCGGCACAAGTGGTCGCGCTTGAAAAGTGGTAGTATTCCTTGACAAATCCAGCAGAGTCATGGTCGTCAGCACGCTTAGTGTGGATTGCTCCTGGCGTCGCCAGCTAGTCATCAGTGTGTACACGCGCGTGTAAGCCGTTGGGTCTTAGTCATTGCTGTTGCGTTGTCGTTGCCCACTCATCACGATTTCTCGGCACGTTTTTGATGATGAACTGCCGCATTTGGCCTTTAGCTGCTGTGTATGCGCTGTAATAATGTGTTTTTCTGTCCAGCGCCAACTGCATATTGGGTAGCCCACTCCATTCGCCAATGACATTCCGATTTTGTTGCAGCACAGCGCGTTAAACATATCACAAAAGAGGCTTGATGCCATTCTCAGGAAACTAGTTGGTCGTCACCAGTGCTTCCAGCAATGTTTCGATCGTGTCGCTACAATGAGAAAAAGAAGTCTCTAAATTGACATTAATGTTTTTGCAAGGTCGCTTAATCCCTTTTATTAGCATAAATAGATATTGCCAGCAGAAAGCAGAGGACAATACACACATATGCTTGCAAGAAAACAATGAACATCGTTAAAATTATGCGTTTATCTTAATATAATATAATAAATCCAGCACGGCTTAACGAAACAGGGCTAACCCTATTTTATTAGCGCCATAATGTGCTGGGCTCCAAGTTTATGCTGTTCGGTACTTGAGCAAGAAGTACTACATCCAGCGAAACGTGATTGGCCATGTTAACATGGTGATGACAATTACATGGCATTTGTGTGGCTCAAACACTGCGCTTCTGTCCCTTAGTCGATCTAACAGCTGCTTGCAGCCTTTATTAGCCCGGGAACCATCACAAAGGGATGCGGCGCAATAAAGATTGCGTGAGCTTTACGTGAAAAAGACCAGCACCTCCAATATGCAGCGTATAGCAGACCACAAAGGCGAGCCTCCCGGCTGAGGTCACTAGTGTGTCATTCGCAGAGCCACCAGCCGCCGCGCACGAGGTTAATAGTGGCAAATGGTAGCTAAACAAAACAGCATAATTCAACATCACAAATGAATGCTTCATAAACCGATTCCCACAGTGCATGGAATCCACATGTTTTCGGGGCCTGTGGATTGAGCACTTGTCTTCGAAGTGCCCGGTCGGCATGCTTGTTAGTCCAGATCATGTTACACCATGGAAACTAAATTCACACGCAATACACGTGGTCACACTTAGCTCCTCTCGAATGTGGCAACGGGAAATACCACCCCACGACAACCTCTTCACAATTCAAGCAAGCAACATGGCAAAGCAAATTGGCAGCAGTGACAGGGAATAAGAAACAGAGAAAATCAAAAAGCGTAGCTGACCTGGAGCCCTGCAGTATGAAGTAGTTGAAATAAGCAGGCGTGTTCCCCGCTCTGGCTGCTGTTGTCAAAATGCGAAGTTAGGAAAACGCCCCGTGAAACAGTAAGCTGAGAGACGTAGGTGTCGCAAGGGTCACTGAAAGTCGATGGTTGCATCAAATCGATGAACGTTTATTTCTTTATCAGTGTGATATGACGTTTCAAAGTTCATTGAAGGCATGGAGGCTGGCGAACGGTGCTCCCTGCGGTTTAGTGCCACATATACAAGGAATCACTGGTGTGCTATCAGCGTCTCAGGTGTGCTAATGAAGTCACATCATAAGAAGGCAACAAACAATTACTCGAACGACAGCATGGGTGAACTTATTTGTGACTCCTAAACGAAATAAATAATTATTATTAACTGAAAATGGAAGTGGATGAAAAAGAAAACAACTGGCCTCAGGAGGGATAGAACCCACAATGCCCATACCAACTGAGCTACCACGGCGCCGTTTTTCCATCCACTTATTGGGGTATTTAGAAGATAAATATACCTGGCAGCGAAACTTCCACAGATGTCCATACGTTCAAAACATGGCGTTTCATCGGTGGTTTATGGGGCTTAGCGCCATCTGTGTGATGAGCAAACACTAATAATAATAATAGAATAAATAATGATGTGACGCCATATCCGCTAAAAACAGAAGTGACTTTATTTAATTTTAGAAGTGCTTTCAAGGAGGAAAGCGATGCAGGAATATCTCAGCCGTAAACGGGTGTCAAAACCTCACCCTTGCGCAGAATATACTTTCTTTGGAGGCCAACGAAAGCTTTAGGTAAAGAATGCTCGTCCTATCGTGCGATGCCAAGCCCGTCGGCCAGCGCAGCTGCCCGAAAACCACTTAACTAAACAATTATCTGGCGGTCGTAACTCACTGCACTCTAAAAACAAAGAGAGTTCCGGGAACTCTCTTTGAGGAAGTATCTGCTTGTCCCACATTTCACTACATTTTCAGAAGTAAACGCCTCCATCTCAGAGAGAGTACAGCAACTCCCCCGCACAGAGTATTAGTACTCCTCCTAAACAGAGTGCTAGAACTCTTCCATAGTACGAACACTCCACCCCACAAGAGTATTAGTACTCCCCCCAAACCAAGTGGTTCTGCTCCCCCAGAGTGCTTGTACTCCTTCCTAACACAGTGATTGTACTCCACCCCACAATAGTATAGTACTCCCTCGATCCGAGTGCTTCTACTCCCCCAACAGAGTGCTTGTACTCCTCTTAACAGAGTGTTTGTACTCCTTCACACAGTTGTGCGAGAGCACTCGCTATGTAGTACCATGGTCATATCAGAGGCGATTCACAAGACTTACATGTCAGGGATATTTGATTCCTTCATAAGCAGCTCCTGCACTTATTTATGCTTGGTTAATTGGATTTGGTGTTTAGTCGCCAAGTCACTCGAATGAAACATCTTTTTCTTAAAAGGTCAACATTTTTATTGATGAAACAGTCACAAGACACACTGAGTAAAATGTCGGAAAACATACTGATACACACATAAAATCCGATTACAAAAATTTTCATGATGTTTACAACACATCTTGCAATAATACATAAACATTCTCTTTAACATTTCATCGCTAATGCAGTGAGAAGTATTCTTAATTTTCCAATGGCAACATTTAAAAAAATTAAAGTATGCAATGGAAAATCAAACACAGAACAAAGATGCGCAAACTCGCCAAGTACTTGCACTACAATTGAAGAGAAAGATGCACAACATTACTGGCCAGAAAATGCATTTCAATCCCAAAACTCTTGTACTTATATGCCGTATGTTACCAGATGAGCAGCTAAGCATGAGGCTGGTAAAGTAATTTGTGCAAGAAAATGTTTTTCATCCATACTATAAGACGGCAGCTCGTTGATAAAGTACTACGTAGCATGTGGATGCTCTTGTCTGAGAGCACGGTATATTTAGAAATGTGCTGTATACTTTCATGTAAAGCCGCACGCCTGGTTTGGTTATAATATTTCACATAGGTATTCATGTATGGGCTGCACCCCCTTTTTAATAAATGCGCATCTTGCCGTGGTTGTCTAGCACTATCTCCGCCCGGTGTCAACGCGGTACAGTGGCGTATCATAGCTCCTATTCGGTTTGATCCAAAGCTAATAGTATTTTGGCAGAAAGCTCGACTTCACTGTTTATGTCCTCATGAAAGTAATTTCCTGGCGCTGTCGGGATCGTGCATCGCGCTTTCTCAAGCACTGTATTTCGTACACAGCTATTGCCACAGCGCACTGACGCATTTCTCAACTGTTGTGGTATTCTTGTTGTCTATGGAACAATTTTTTTCATAGGACATCACTTCATAGTTTGTTCATTTCGTACAGGTACATATTCTAATGATCTGATCTGGGAAGTGGGGATTATTGCTTGTAAAACAATAATCTTTTCCGTTTCATTGTTTTCACGCATATGCAGTGATTCGAACTACCTTCCGTGAACTTTTGCCACAATTTAAGATGTTTCGTTGCTTCATTTTGCCATTGGTATGTAATAGACTGATGAAGTAGCATTAATTTCACATTATCTTGTTCTTTTGAATGTTATCTAAACTTGAAGCTTTCTTGTAAGCTTAAATGCCTGACACTTATTTTCATAACAGCACAAAAAAAGCATTGCGAAAGACAGAAATGAGAGGAACATGGCGCCGATGGTCAACAGGCAAACATATTGTTGCAGGAAGAAAGCAGGCCCACGCGTGTAGAAGGATGTATATTTACAAGCGAAGAAATATGGCGTTCAGGCAACGGCCAGGGACTTCGTCTTCCTCTCGTTCGCGTCACCTTCTTCTTTTCCTTCACCGTAACATCACCCTCCCGGTGGGGTTAGCTCCGTCCCGGTGCAGGTTTTGGAGCGTCGCTTAATGGGGAGACATAGGGCTTGAGCCTGGCGACGTGAACAACATCGCTGGTGACGTTGGGAGACACTGAAGGCTGACCGACTGGGGCGATCTCGTATGTCACGTCGGACAGTTGTCGTAAGATCTGGTATGAACCAGAATAACGGGAAAGGAGTTTTTCCGACAAGCCGACTCGACGTGAAGGCGTCCAGAGAAGGACAAGGGAACCAGGTGAAAAATGGTGGTCTCGGTGCCGAAGGTCGTAGCGTCGTTTTTGAGGAGCTTGCGAGACTGTGAGTCGATGACGCGCGACCTCTCGGGCCTGGGCGGCTAAGGCAATAGCATCGCGAGCGTAACCAGTGCTGGGTGATTGTGCTGCGGAAGGTAGCAACGTGTCGAAGGGCAAGGTGGG